>NW_022196909.1:24262391-24262868 GCF_008632895.1 Mastomys coucha
TCTCTCTCTCTCTCTCTCTCTGTCTCTGTCTCTCTCTCTGTTGTTTTCTTAAGTTGCCTCTCTTTCTGCTCTCTTTCTGCTCTTCTCATGAGAATTGGGTGCATCAAATCTCTGACTCATTCTGTCAAATCTTTCTCTGATTCATCACTTTGCCTGCCTCTTAATTAGTCTTCACTTTCAAACATGGTTGCTTTCATCTACAAACCTCTACCTTCATTGTTTGGGATTAAAGATTTGTACTAAGGGCATGTGTATATTCAAGCCAGAGCCATTAAAGGTGTGTTCATGTCTGCAATTCAGCTAGATCACATAGACCTAGAAGGTCCTTGCATGTGATCCCTTGCCAGAGCAGCCATGTTGCTGGATTAAAATCTTGTACAAGCCGGGCGGTGGTGGCGCATGCCTTTAGTCCCAGCACTTGGGAGGCAGAGGCAGGTGAATTTCTGAGTTCGAGGTCAGCCTGGTCTACAGAGTGAG
>NW_022196909.1:24262883-24313144 GCF_008632895.1 Mastomys coucha
AAAAAAAAAAAAAAAAAAGAATTCTTGTACAGTATAAAGAAGTTCTACCATGTTATTGCAATGTTATATTTCTTTACTTCTCTCCAATAAAATTTTTAACAAAAAAAGTCACAAAATAAAGTATAATAATTTAAAATAAAAGCCACAACATTGAAGTTACACAAGGCAAAAATAACAGAAGGAAAAGAACACCAAGAGAAGGCAAAACAATCAGAGACCTACACATTCACACACTCAGGAGTCATGTAGAAATATTAAGATAAAAGCTATAATATATATAGAAGAGCTGGTACATACTCACTTGTGTAGGCTCTGTGCTTGCTGCTTCAGTCTTTGTGGGTACATATGAGCATCAATCAGTTGATTTAGAGGAACTTGTTTTCCTGGTTTCCTCCTTTTCCTCTAGTTTCCACACTCATTCCACTTCTGCTTCCAAGGATTCCCTGAGTTCTGAGGGGAGGGATTTGATGGAGACCCATAGCCAGGGCTCTCTCCATCTCTCTGAATGATGTCTGGCTATGGGTCTCTATATTTGTTCTCAGCTGAGGCAGGAGGAACCTCTCTGATCATGGCTGGGTAAGATATTAATCTATGAGTATAGTAGAATATTATGTATTTTTAAACCAGTAGCATTTGGTTTTACCCTTGGTCTCTGGGCTATGTAGTCTCCAGTTATTGTTCACCCAAGCAGTACTGAGCATCATTCCATCATGTACAGTAGGCCTTAAGTAAAATCAGATATTAGATGGTTACCTCCATAAGATTTGTGCCACCACTACCCTAAGATATTTTATAATCAGGATAGTGTAACAGATCAAAGGATTTGTGGCTGAGCTGATGTTTATCTTTCTCTTTTGGTAGCCTGCAGAGTACATTCTCATACCAAAGACACTAGAACATAGGGGTGAATGTTTTATGAAGGCACCAGCTCAACATTTCTATGTTCAATGAGTTGTGTGCTTTTAATATTCAGCAATGAGGCTGTACTTTCAGTATATGGTGAGTTTATTATTGTTTTGGTGACAGCCTCTATTATTTAGGAATTTCCATTGAACTCTTTTGGCCAACAAGTCAGTTGGATATATCCCAGTCCCAAAACTGAGAGTTTCATTTGATGACAAAAGATGGGTACTTTGGACTCCATCTCTCTCACTATTTGATCTCTCATTATGATCACCTTCATATATTTTAGAAAGTTCCCCCAGCACTGGGATTCCATATCACTCCTTAATGTCTGTCAATTCTAGCTGAATCTCTCCACATCCCTTCAACCCCATCTCTCCCCATCCAACCCAGCAGAAGGGTCAGGTGATGTTATATTTCAAAGAGCAAAAAGTATTTTGAAAGTTTTTACAACAAAGAAATAATTATAATAAAGAAAAAAATGATGAGGGACAAATTCAATTTATTCAATTGATTTTTGTGGGAGTGTATGTGGACTGAATATCATATGATGTTCTATTTGTTATGTACAGTATATAAGTTAAAACTGCAAACTGAGTTTCACATCAGTTTTTGTAAATTCTTATAGCTTACTCTTCCTTTATTAGCTCCATCCCCACCTTTTTCCTTTTTATTCTCCAAGTATTTTATTTGTTCATAGAACATATTTGATTGTGTTGAATCTGTTTCAGCATGATTTGCTCTTTTTAAGTCCCCTTGCCCTTGGTCTTGTCAGGACAGTAGTCTCTGTGTTTAACTAGAAGACATGACTTCTGTGTGTTCTCATACACATTCCCCTCCCATTCCAAAGTATTCAAAACATTATTCTAAAAATACATAAAATATTCTCTCCTAATGGTAATCTAGTTCTCTGACAACACATATTCTATTGATTTCAATATTTTAGTCGAATTATATTTCAGTCAAATCATTTCTCACTTCCTCTTACATTTCTCATGAATTTTTATTGATATACTTTCTTGTTCCAACCCAAAAAATAATTCTAGTCCTGGTACATCTCATAACCTTTCTTGACTTGCCTTTTTCTTTTGTTACTTTGTATATGTAATTACTATTTCTCATAGAATGATAGAAACATTTCATCAGAGGAATATTTATCATAGCTAAAGTCATTTTTTATCACATTGTTTAATACTGTTAACTAACACAAAGATATATGTGGCTTCCTAAGAGAAATGATTTTGGTAGTTTGGAAAAGGCTACCGTAGTCTAATGAGTACCAGAATTGCCTTTAGGCCATAAGAAAAAATTTTCATTTAGCAGTCTTTCAGAGTAGTGACCAGTTATAATTCTAACATAGAAATTTCTGAAATAAGGACATGAATGGCTAACTAAGGAAAATAATGTTATGGACAAAAAGATAAGCAGTCATGGAGATATTGCTGCAAATTTCCCACTAACTAATATTGGTCTTTATGAAGATAATATCTTCACTTCTGTTAAGGAAATATGAGGTCCTACAAGAGGCAAAATTAAGACAATTTCTTTGTTATTTGTTATTCATTAAAGACTATTTTATTGAAATTCTATTTTAAATGAATTTATGTAATTTTCTTACTTTGTAAATGAAGAAGCAGTATTCAGAGGAATCACAGAATGTTTCAATCTGCTTCTCTCTACTTCTGCCCAGGTAAGCATTTCTATTTGGTCCATAATTAAGCTTTTTTATATATAGAACCTATTAATTAATTCATTAGATTTATTTCTCAATTTAGAATGACTTTACTTAGAAGATGAACAGAAATGTGTTTTTTTCATTTTTCATCTATTATCAAAAAACTCATCCTTAATCTTTCTTTCATACCTAATCAGGATAGTAAGTAAATGGAATGAGTTGTCAACAATACTTCATTTTAGCTATTAGTAAATTACTTTAGTGAAAATTAACTACTTTTTGTGAAATAATTCATCGATGTATACATTAATTTCTAGTGATTATGTAATTTCTTCAGAAATGGCTACAACTGGCTTGGCCAAATCTAATTAATTTGATCAATGTTGAACCAGACTGGGTCTTGTGTCAGATGGACATTGGAGAATGCTTCCTTGGGGGATGAGATCTTCACCTTCTAGGTGACAGTGTTCCTATAAGGAAGGAATACATTGGCCATGTATTCAGGAATGGAAGCCCTCTCAAGACAGCTTTGAAAAGCATCTCCATGGAAAGGAAGAGACCAGGGTCAGGACAGAGAGTCTATAGTTTGGTGAGAATGCCAGAACTGTCATGACTATGCTCCACAGGAGCATCAATTTGGCTATCCATGGAAAGAGGTAAAAGGATATTTGATAAGAACTAGGAAAAAATTAAATAATAAAATCAGTTTACCAGGAACAATACCGGGTAGATGACCACGTAAACTAAAAGAGTGGAACCACTTACATTTACTCCCAGGTCTATTTGTCAATTGTTTGACCAAAAAAAAAAACCAGGGCAACTGTTTCTGATGTAGGATAAGCAAAATCAATTAGAAATCATAGGGGCTGAAGAGATGGCTCAGCTGTTAAGAGCACTGACTGCTCTTCTGAAGGTTGTGAGTTCAAATCCCATCAACCACATGGTGGCTCACAACCATCCTTAAAGAGATCTGAAGACAGCTACTTACACATACTTACATATAATAATAAATAAATGTAAAAAAAAGAAATCATATTTACCTCAACATGTACTGATAAGTAACTATCATTAACAAAATCACAAGAATAATTAAAATGGTTCATAGACAATGTATTGACAAACAACACATTAATCATGTAAAATATTAGAGTAAAACATTTCATCAGTGAGAATATATATGTGTAGTAAAGTAAAAATATAAAATATTATTTAAAATATTTTATAATCTTTATAATTAGTGATATTTGGTCTTTATTCTATGTTCAATATTAAAACTTTATTAGTTAATATAACTTCAGTTTTTAATTTCTTATGAAATATTTCTCTAATATGCTCCATAAATAAGTTTTATATAAAGGGGTATCTTATTATTAATAAAAAAAATATCTTGGATATGAAGCATGACTTGTAAAATACTTATCTTTCAAAATTGTCTGTTTTCAAGAATTAAGGATAATATAAATGATTGTCATTACCAAGTATTCTTGTCCATATGTGTAATGGATGACTGTTAGTCACTGATAGAAGTGCCAGGGCAAAGTGTCATTGTAGTCTGCTGATATGAATGAATACCAGGAATGAAATACGATTTTAAAATTTGCTTATTGGTGTCTAAAGTTCATAAACCATGAAAGTTCAAGTGGCTTTTAGAAATGCTGAATACTATCATCAAACTTGTTATTTAGACTTAAAAGAGTTGGAATTTCTTTTGGGGAGAACAGATTGAACTACATATCTGAGAATTGATAATTGGGGAAAATGCTATTCAGAGATTTGGAAACTTGTGAATAGTATTTTTGTATTAACAAACACATGGTAAAAGGCAGGTTGCCGGCTCATGGGCATCCCCATTCTACTAGAGATGCCCTTTCTGTAGTCCTCACCACCTTGTTGCTGTCTCCTGTCCCCCAACTATGAGAGAGAGACGCCTGCCTGACTCGTCTATACTAGCAATGAGAACCCTACTTACACCACCACCAGCCTATGGACTTCTCCATACCCTCAGCCATCCCAACCCTTGATATTTCTCCCTTTTCACCCACATTTCCATGTCTTGGACTCTAAATGGGACAAAGAAATCCTGCTCACTCAGAGGCCACTCCAGCTAACAGAGCTCCAAGTAGGCCACTCACAGACCTCTGCCAATCTCTCTTTGCCCATCCAGCCTCTACCTAGTCCTCACTCTCCTCCTCATTGTCATATTGTCATCTCCCTGTCACAACTCCAGCAACACTCACCCTCCCCACCTCCCGCTTAACTGGTGGCCACATGGTAAAAAAAGTCCAATCTATGTATTCAGCACATTGCCATCAAAGTTCCAACACAGTTCTTTGCAGATTTTGAAAGGACAATATTCAGCTTCATATGAAAATCAAAAATCCTAGGATAGCTAAAACAATCCTGAACAATAACATAATTTCTGAAGGTATCACCATCCCTGATTTCAAGCTGTAGTAAAACAAACAAACAAACAAAAAAAACTAAAGTAATAAAAACTACTTGGCATTTGGCATAAAAACAGACATACAGATCAACTAAATTGAGTTGAAGACCCAGACATAAACCCATGCATGCCCAGGGACAGCTAATATTTATAAGTAAGCCAAAAGACACAGTCTAAAAAAAATGAAAGTATCTATAACAAGTAGTGTTGTTCAGACTGTGTATCTGCTTGTAGAAGAATGAAAATAGATCCACATTTCATAACCCTATACAAAACTCAAGTTTAAGTGGATCAAAGACTTCAACATTAAATCAGACACACTGAATCTGATGGAAGATAAAATAGGGAATAGTTTTGAACCCGTTGGGACAGGAGCCTGCTTCCTAAGTAGAAAACCCATAGCACAGGCACTAATATCAACAATTAACAAACAGGACTTCATAAAACAAAAAAGCTCCTGTAAGTTAAAGACACCATCAAAACAACGAAATGGCAGCCTACAGAATAGGAAGATTTTCACCAACTCGACATCAGATAGAGGGCTAATATCCAAGACGTATAAAGAACTCAAGAAACTAAATATCAAAATGCCAAAACATCTAATTTAAAAATGGGGTAATGATTCTAAAAATAGAATTCTTAAGAGAGGAATCTCACATGACTGAAAAAAACACTTAAAGAAGTATACAGCTTGCTTAGTCATAAGGGAAATGCAAATTAAAATTCATTGGAGATACCACTCTACACCTTTCATAATGGCTAAGATCAATAATAGAAGTGACAATTCATGCTGGGTGAGGATGTGGAACAAGGAGAACACTTCTCCGTTGCTAGTGGGAGTGTAAACTTGTACAACCACTACAGAAATCAATGTAGCATTCCTCAGAAAATTGAAAATTGATCTATTTCAAGTTCCAGGTATACCACCATTGGGCATATATCAAAGACACTCCATCCACAAGGACACTTGCTCAACTATTTTCATAGTAGCTTTATTCATAATAGCCAGAAACTG
The DNA here is from genome assembly GCF_008632895.1 of Mastomys coucha. Taxonomy (NCBI): domain Eukaryota; kingdom Metazoa; phylum Chordata; class Mammalia; order Rodentia; family Muridae; genus Mastomys; species Mastomys coucha. The sequence continues at coordinate 24,268,920 of NW_022196909.1, forward strand.
GAAACAACCTAGATATCCCTCAACTGAAAAATGGATCAAAATTTTGTTACATTTGCATAATGGAGTATTACTGTTTCAAAACAACAACAAAACAAAGACATTTGCAGACAAAGGGTTGGAGCTAAAGAAAATCATCCTGAGTGAGATAATCCAGTCTCCAGAAAGACAAAACACATGTATTCACTTATAAATTGATATTAGCTCTTTAAGAAAAGTGATACTCATACTACAATCCACAGATGCAGAGAGGCTAAGGAAGAAAGAGGATCACTGTGAAGGAAAACTAGAATAGATTTTACAGAATCAACCAAGCAGGGCTCATAGGAGCTCACAGAGACTGAAGTAGCAATCATGGAGCCATCATGGGTCTGTTCTAGGTCCTCTGCGTATATAATATGTTCATTCAGTTGGTATTTTTATGGATTTCCTAACAGTGGGTTTAGGGTGTGTCTCTGAGTTTTGGCATGCCTTGGGACCCTTTTACTCCTACTGGGTTGCCTTGCCCAAATTTGATGTGAAGGTTTGTGCCTGGTCTTATTGTATCTTGTTATGCCATGTAGCAGTCCCACCACAGGAAGCCTTGATGACAAGTTCAGGTTCTAAAGCCAAGGACATGTTTTATAGAGAGCAGTATGGTACGGCGGGGGGAGGGGTGCCACAGTGAGCCCATGCTGAGGCATCCCTACCCACAAGGTACCATCCAGATGGGTGGAGTATAGACTAGCGTTTATTTAGCAGAACGGAAAGAGGTTTGAGAAGGGAGTAGAGGCAGAGAAAAAGGAGAGAGAGGGGAAGTGGAGAGAAAGAGATGAGAAGAGACCAGCGAGGAACATGTGGAGAGAGAAGAAGGGAGGGAAAAAGGGAAAGAGAGAAAGGGTCAGAGAAAGAAAAGAGAGAGTCTGAGATTTAAGGGAAGTAAACACTCCCTTTTATAGCATGCCAGGCTTACCTGGCTGTTGCTAGGTAACTACTGGGAGGAGCCTAGAAGGAATGCTAAGGTGCTAACAAACTGTATCTTCCCTTTCTAGGAGTCCTTACAAGGGTCACCTTTATAAAATCCTGAGAGATCCTATTGCACTTTATTGTTAAGATACCATGGACTAGTTTATGACAGCAGCAGCAAAGCTAAGAGTTAGATTGGATGGACGCTACCCCAATACCACTGGAAGTAACACTTGATTGCAATAAGTTTTCTGCTTATATGCTTGGGTGCCAGAACTTTACTCCCCATTTAATAGTCAGTCAATAAATTATCTCCATTGAATTGAGCTACAAATTCTATATAAATTTATTTGGATGTTTAGTTATTTATGGGCCTTATGAATCAAACAGACACAGGTTTGAGGCTCTGCCATTCTCAATGCAATTTATATGGAACAAGGATTTTGACAGATTTCCTAAGACTCACATCTCTCATCTATATTTGAAATTTGCAAAGTTTTATTTCATTCAGTTGGTTTTATGATTCTGTAATATAAAATGTGTTAGTATTGAGTTTTTTGATCTAGCTAGAATTCCATAACATTCTTCTACAAGAGCTGGAGTGATCAAATGCAGAAAATACAGTTAATATCCCTTGAAAGAAGGAAGGAAGGAAGGAAGGAAGGAAAGAAGGAAGAAAGGAAGGAAAGGAGGGAAGGGAAGAAGGAAGGACAGAGAGAGAGAGAAAGAGAGAGAGAGAGAGAGAGAGAGAGAGAGAGAGAGAAAGAGAGAGAGAGAGAGGAAGAGAGAGAGAGAGAAAGAGAGAGAGCTCTCCTAGCTTCAAAAACAAAGGGGCTTTTCTGAGCAGACATGCTCATCAAGAAAAAAGACTGAGGATCTCATCAAGCAGCACACCCCTGACTGTTTTAAGTACTGGTCCTTCTGGAGAACTCGTAGTTTTGCTCAGAGAACCACAAAATAAAAGTATTATGGAAGAAAGCCAGGATAGCTATGGTGCCAAAATATGTATCCCACAAAAGCAAACAGCTTCAAAATTACTATGTTTACAAAAAGGCTCACGCAATGAAATAAATGAAAGTTTCATGATCTAAGAAAGATTTAAGTTAACCAACACCTTTCTATTGTTCTACCTCTTTTAGTGGGTGTTGAGGGAATTGGCACTTACTGAAGGAGGTATGATAATTTGTCTTTGAATAAAGCACTTTATCCCATTAATTTCTGCAATTGTGGTAGGAGATAAGATTTAAGACATTGACTAACTGAAAATTAAGATTTTAGAAAAAAAGAAGAAAAGAAACAAAGAATAGCTTATGTCATTTTATATGGAAAGTATGCTAAATTTAATTTTATATAACCACTTAAAAAACCTTTTAGTGTCATTTATATGCTCTTATTCATACTGGATTTGTCTTTATAGTTATGGCAAGACAGTCTTTTTAAGCCCCATTTGATTATTATTTTAACCACAATTGAGGAATAGAATGACCTAGAGAAGATATTAAAAACAAAACAAGACACAATGTGCAAAAGAATAAAAATTAGTTGTGCTACCTTCAAGATCCTTGAACTTGTATTGGGTATGTATGTATTTTAAATTTTGCAAATCCTCTTAGGTAGTTTACATTCAATGGTGAAAAAAGAAAATTGTGCCATTTAAAATAAGAAAATACCTAGAAACCAACTGAATAAATGACACTTTTAAATTCATCTAATATTTAAATAAGAGTAAATCAGTAATAACTTATCCAGAGAGATTGCTTGGTAGATTTTTTAAATTATTATATAACATTTTAGATTTAAAAATCTAAAATGAAAAATGTATATAAATATGCTATTCCCAGCTTCAAAAACAAAATACTGCCACATAGTTAAGATCAGCTGCACACTTTGCAAAATGTGTTTCCTTTTCTATTTTATACACACACACACACACACACACACACACACACACGCACACGCATACACATACACATACACACACACTCTCACAGATACTCACAGTTACTGTTTCTCTTCTTGATGGAATGGTGTAAACTGTAGCATGTAGTTTCTACTACCCTGACTGCCCTGGTTCCCTTGGATCCAGGGAGGAAACACACACACACACACACACACACACACACACACACACATACACACACACACACACACACACTAGCTCATTTTTAACCTGCCTGTGGTTGGGCTTTTCTAACCCTCTTCAGGCTAGTGGACCTTATGTTTATTCCTTGCTCAACAGTCTAAATCTGCCCTCAACTTAGTTGCCAGGTTACCTTCTCCTTGCTACCCAAGGCCCAGATATGGAAGCAGTCAATAGCTACTCTACCAGAGATCTCCCCTGGCTGTTGACTCTCTCTCTCCCTCAGAAACATGGCTAATCCTCCTCCTTTAGCCTGCCTGCAAGAATCTGGAAGTCCCGCCTCTTCTGCCCAGCCATTGATTGCTGATATCATTATTGATCAATCAAAAACCAATTGGGGAACAGGAACTTCATCAGTTGCTGCAGATTCTCAAGAAAATCATCAAAACCACCCCCTAAAATAAATATGTCCACAGAGATAATATTTTTTTACTTCACTTTGTTGAACTTATTTTGTACTTTTACTCTTGGCATACTATGCTCATCAATCTTTATCTTTTATCTTTTCTTCCTTAAAACATCCTTTTATAAACTTCTGCTTTCATTTCTCATAAATGGAATGTTAGACTAGCTGACTCAATACGTAAGATGATGCTCTACCCTTTTTAAAATAATTCTTATTTTCTGAGCTTACTACATTTGTGTTATAAGTGTAAATGTATGAGAATTCTAGTTGGTTTATACCAACAGTAACAAGGCCAATTTTACTTTACAAAAGTAATTAATTATTTTAAAAAATATTTTAACTTTAATACATGTTTCAAAATTAATGCTGTTAAATATATGTACATGTGTTAATTTAACATGTGCATTTCCTGTGTTTGAATTCATCTTAAAATCTTTCCCCTGTATTGAATTAGATCTTTCATTGTATTAATCATGCCTTAAAGAGGAGAAGTTCATAATTATGTCTATATCTTTGATAATGAAGCATTTAAAAAGACCATTGCGATGGCCACACTGGCCAAACCTTGCATTACCTTAGGTTTCCAGCCTTATCTATCTATCTATCTATCTATCTATCTATCTATCTATCTATCTATCTATCTTCAGTATCAATGTTGAGGCTGGGGCCTAGCATATTGACAGCATTGAGTTACAACAGCAACCCAAAAGAAAAGTGTCTTTGGGTTTCTATTGCTGTTATGAAATACTTGACCAAAAATAAAGATAGGAAAGAAAGGGTTTATTGGGCTTATACTTCCATTTTGTTGTTCATTATTGAAGAAAGTCAGAGCAGGTATTCAAACAGGGCAAGAACTCAAACAGGGAAAGATCCTGGAGGCAGGAGCTACTACACAAGCCATGGAAGACTGCTGCTTACTGGCTTGCTTCCTCTAGCTTGCTTAACCTCCTTTCTCTAGAATATAGAACTTGTACCATACACAATGGGATGGCTGGGTCCTCCTCTTTTGAACATTAATTGAAAAAAAAAATGCCTTACAGCTAGCTCTCATAGAAGCACTTTCTCAACTGTGGCTCCTTCATCTCTGATGACTCTAGCTTGTGTCTAGTTGACATAAACTAGCCAGTACAGAAGAGGTTGTTAATTTTGTTGAATATCATTTCAGTATCTTTCTTTTATGCATCAGGTGGCATTGCTGTTTCTAGTGACTTCTTGCCTAGCCCAAGAACATAACTGTAGAGGGTAAGAGGCCCTTGTGTATATAGAGAGGTACCTGGGAAACCAGGAAAAGTGAAACATTAAAGCTTATCTTATCTGTTCAAAGGAAGAAGATGTTTACCTGCATTCCACCAAATACTGACTCCCACAGGCCACTGTGTTTACATCAGTCATTCTCCCTAGATCCTTATCTTAAGCATTGTTTCTAAGACAACAAGACACATCTTTATGGAAGAATTCATATGTACATTGCAAAGAATTTCAGTGTAAATATGTCTTAAACTTTCTTCCTTATGCACACAGGACTGAGATAATTGTCATCAGGAAACTTCTTTTTTAAAAATTGTTCTGTGCTCAGATATGGCTAAATTAAATTGTGGCAGATATCAGAGGTTTAAACTAGTGAAGATAAGTTGAATGAACCAAGTTTCATTCTTGTCACTCTGCTGAGGGTGATGCTTGCCGGATCCCTCACACACAAAGGCTTACTTTTCTATTCATCCAAAAATATTATAGTTTCCTATGACACAGGTCAGTGATCCATTTTGAATTAATCATGACATATGGCACAAAAGATCTGATGGAATTCCATTATTTTCCATATGAATATTCAATTGTTCTAGAGTGTGCTAATACTCATCTTTTTTCATTGAATTACATTTTAGGACTTTACTTTCACTTCAAAAGGGCAACTAGACATCTTGATATATGGTTTTACATATTATAAAAGTGGTAAAAATGACTTATGAGAGCATGAATTGCTTTAAAATGGAATAGAAATGAGAAATAATGACCAGACATCTGCAAATGGACTGATACTGAGTTACTGTTGAGAATCCCCTGGTTGTTAATACTTAAAGAAAGACAGATATTCATGGTATGAGCTGCAATAAATTAACTTTCTGGAGGCAGCAATCTAATTAGCTATTCCTATTTTGTCCCAGGAGTTTTGTGACTCTAGAAAGATGGGGATCAAATGCTTCTTTCAACTGCAGTCAGCACTCAGCAGAATTTAGCCCTTAGAATACTGTGGGGTTTATGCTCTAAACATCAAAAAAATCATTATATCTTCAAAATTAAATTTATTAAGATTCACAACCCAGAAAATTCAGTTGTATATTTGAGTTTTATCATATACATATTGCAAAAATCAAATGCAAGGATTTGTAGGAAACAAAGTTCAAATACCAAGAAAACAAAAGTTGGTTTTTTGTTTTTGTTTTTGTTTTTGTTTTTATACTCATTAGTGTTGCAACATTGAAAGCTTACCCACATGTTATTCATGTTAGGTTTGGGCTCATTAATCACTTCACCTTAGTGAGACTCTACTGAAATCTGATGCTGTAAAATAGACATTAGGTATAAGTTTTAAAGCGATGATTTCCTTCAAATGTGAGCATCACTCATTCTTTAGGAATATGGGCACACAATAAAGTTGTGAACAGAGTCTCAGGATTAAGTATAACCAACTTTTCTGTGTTCTGTATGAGTTCTAGCAGGAAACCTTGAAGCCCTTCCAGAAATGAGTTCCACGTTGACTTTCTGTTTATTTTCTGAGGGCAAATCAAGCAGGTAAAATTGCACATATTCTTATACTGTCGCCCACATTCACTTTACAGTAAAAGTATAGACAAAAGTAAGTACAGTAAACATATTAAAATGCATGTTCTTTATCAGGGGATTATGGGCCACTCCTATAGAAATGCCTCAAAATAACATCACAAACTCCTAAAATACACCAAATGTTGTACTCAGGGAAAAAAATGTTTGTTTATGCATAATTATATACATTTAGATCCTTAAGGACTTCTAATTTCAGGGAAAACTCCTATTAGATAGCACTGTTGTGTGGCTGATCACACACGAATCATACTCCAACAAAGGTTTTTTTTTTTTTTTTTCAGCCTCTTAACATTGTGGTCAGTTAGTATCAAAAGTAAATGGAAAGAGGGTATTTCACAATATGCTCTCTTAATTTGTCTGACCCCTTTATTCTCCTTTTTAGTCTCCTGTTCAAATAATTTATATCTTAAAACCATGAATATATTTACCTTTTTATTCTAATTGAAAAAATCACACAATATGTTCTTAATAATACATTCTTATTATGCTGTTTTTCTCTCCCAGTTCCTTCCAGATCCTTCCCATATTTCCACCGACCCAACTCATTGCCTTTTCTCTTTCTCTTGAAAAACAAATAAACAAAAAATACACACATACATACTCCAAAGAAACACAAAAATAAAAGCCAAAATACCCAAGTAAAAGACCAATATGAAAAAAATAATGCTCAAACAGAACAAAATGAGACCAAAAAATCTGCCAAAACTTCATTGAGATTACTTTGCTTGAACCAGCTACTCCTGAGTTTGGAGCTGGCCTGGAAATATGGTTAAGATCACCAGTGTAACTCCATTGAAGAAAACTAATTTTCCTCTGCCAGGGAGTATCAATTGTAGATAGCCTCGTGGTTAGTGGTGATAGATCATTCCCACTTTCTCTTCTAAGTGCTGAGACCATATCTGGATTGAACTCATGCAAGCCCCGTGTGTATTGCTATAGTCTCTTTAAGGTCATACGTGAATCTGTACTGATATATCTGAAAGCCCCATCTAGAAGTGATTCATCAACTCTAGCTCTTCCAATCTTTCAGCCTCCTCTTCCACATAGATATCTGATCCCCCAGGGGCAAGGTTTTGATGAAGCTGTACTATTTAGGACTTAATGTTTCAAAGTCTTCTGCTGTTTGCACACGGTCCAGCTGTGAGTCTCTGTGTTAGTTCCCATTTGCTGATAAGAAGAAGCTGATCTGGTGGTATCTGATCTACAGGTATAGCAGAATTTCATTATAAGTCATTTTATTTCTATGTTTGTTTAACATAACAATATTTCTTTTTTTTTCTTTAGGCCTGTGACCTAACCTGTCTCAGGTTCTTGTCCACCTGAACAATGTCAAGCATGGGCTCTATCACATGGAGCGGACCTTAAATCCCACCAGATATGGGTTGGTTACTCCCACAAAACTTTTGCCACTATTGCCCCAACATATCTTACAGGAAGGTCACCATTGTAGTTCACAGATTATGTAGCTGGGTCGATGATTGTCTTTCTCCTCTGGGACATGCAGGGTATCTTGCAGAACCATAACCATTAGCCAGTAGAGGGGAAGCTTCCAGTTAAGTACCAACTCTAATTTTCTGTGCTCAGTGGTATATTTACCTGCTGACATTAGCAATAGGGCCTTACCATCAAGTTATGAAGAACAACCAATAGAGTTGGCGGGTGGTGTTTGGATTTTTACATAGGGTCTATTTTACCAGCATTTCAACAAGATGTAGGCCATTCATGGAACTGTAAGTTTCACTTCCTGTCAAAATATTGTCTAGCGAAGACTTGATTGGGGGGCATTTTTGTGTACTGTGTATTCAGATGCTGATTGCTATGCCCAGAGATCTGGTCGCAGTATGGACATTGGCATGGTCAAGCTTCTTCAGTCTTAATGCTATGTAAAAATAATTTTCCATCACTTCTGGTTGGTTAATTAAAACCTCATTAGCCAACTAGATTAGTGGAAGAGAATAGGATGGGACTTCCAATCCTAGTTAGGGTGTTCCAGAAATAGCTCAGATAAAGGAACACAAGAAGCAGCGGAGTAGACAAGGACTACAGGGACAAGAAGGTGCAGAGAAACCACACAGAAAGAACATGATGATTCACCATGAGGTAGTGATGAAAGAACATCCATGAGAACACGCATGTACCAGAGTGAGCCAGATAAGGCTCAATTTAAAGTTAAACACCCATATGGCTATATTTACTAAAATACAGCCTAGTTGGGTTAGAATAGTTTAGAACCTGCCCAATGTAGTGCATGCAGCCTGTTAATAAAAATACCAGGTCTCTGTGTCTTTATTTGGGAACAGACTAGAACACAGAATCAAAATGCCCTGAGGTAATTTAGGAGCAAAGGGTACAGAAGACCATCACCCACATCCCCCTACAAATTACATTTTCAGAACTTTGTCTCTCCCAACATTTAGACTCCTGTGGTAGTTTGAATGAAAATAGGCTCAAAGGGAATGGCACTATTAGGAAGTGGGCTTTGAGGATTCTGATGCTCAAGCCAGACCCAGTGTCATAGATTTTCCTTTCCAGGTACAGAATGCTTGATGCCCTCTCCAGCACCCTATAACCTGCAGGTCACCATGCTTCCTGCCATGACGATAACAGACTAAACCTCTGAACCGTAAGCCAACCACAAATAAATCTTTTCTTTTATCAGGATGGGCATGATCATGGTGCCTCTTCACAGTAATAAAACCAAACTAAGGCAATCTTTTTCATATATGTATACATTTTAGAAGGCGGCTACAGTATTAGGCGTTCATGTGACCCTTACTGCTGTGTGTCACATCCTGTACTCCCTCTGTTACCCTTCTCTTCCATCCTCCCTTCCCATTTAATCACCCACTCCAGTTCCCACCGTACTTCCCTGGTCTGTTCCATAACAATATATTCTATTTCTTCTTCCATAGGGGAGTCTTTCTTCCTTTACAGCCTTTTTTTACATGATTTCTGTGGTTATAGAAATTACAGCATGCATGCTGAAGGCTTAAAAATCTAATGTTTACAAATAAAATAATTATATAGCATTTGTGTTTTTGAGTTTGAGTTCTTCACTCAAGATGACATTTTTTTCTGTAAGAGTTCCATTTATTTATGCTCATACTTTATGGTGTAATTTGTTAACAGCTGAATAATATTCCATTGTGTAAATGTAAAATATTTTCACTATTAATTTGTTAGTTGATAGACATCTAGGATGTTTCCAGTTTCTGGTTATCAGGAATAAAGCAGCATTGAAGATGGTTGAGCAAGTGTGTCTTTGGTACTATGTACAGTTCTTTGAGCATATGCCTGAGAGTGGTATAGCTGAATCTTGAAGATCTTAATGTGCAGTATAATGTTCTCTGTAGTGTGTGTGTGTGTGTGTGTATGTATGTGTGTGTGTGTGTGAGAGAGAGAGAGAGAGAAGAAGCATAAATACTTACAAATTATAATTTCTCAAAGAGTTTGTATATTTTAAACTGCGTATGATTAAAATTGTGTAGGATTATTAGGCAAACATAGTATTCTTAAATTTGGAAACCATGTTAAGGATTGACCATGATCAGTTTATTCTATTTTTATATAATCGGAAAGAAAAATTTTTTTTTTAAAATTTATTCTTCTCTCATACCTTACAGCCTGACCACAGCTTCCCCTCCCTTCTCTACTCCCTGCCCCCACCCACAAAAATTTCTAGCTTAATATTTATCAAAATGCCATATAAATTATAGTGAGCAAAACAATGTGAGATTGAAGTGATTGTTCTCACAAAGTTGACTGAACATGAACTCGTTTTCTAGATGGTTCTGTATGTAAGTATTCATTTCCATGAAAGGATGCCATGATGTTTAATAGTGCAGAAAGATGACAGATTGCATCACTATCCTAGACAGTAGACTTTCACAAAACAGACAAGCCGGCAGCTGCCTATTCATATCATTTAACTTAAGCATGGAAGTCTAAATTGGTGCTCTGCATCATGAACATGCAGAATGCTACGAAGACTTGATACTGACATAAACAATACAGACATTCATCAGCTCTTTTACAAGATGAATTCTCCGGCTTCTGATATTAAGACATTGTCTTTTCCCCCCAGTGCTGATGCTTCCCTTGTTCTCTTTCTTTCTCCAGGTTGTTTTCCCCATATCATCCCCATCAGGGGACTGTAATGACAATCACTTATTTTTCTACTTTAGGAAATATACTGAAGATATGGTGAGTGATCTCTCTTACTTTCAAAGACCTTATGTGGCTGTTCACCTATCTTCTCTACTTACTTCTTTATTGGGCTAGTTCACACTTAAAGATGACTGTCTTAACCTTTGCTTAATTTCCCTGAATTTTTTTTATTAGTTTTCAAATATTTGGTATTTCTCAACTAAAATTAAGTGTTGAAATGTGACCTTCATGTGTCAGATTCAAATACAAAGGAATTATTTCTTACTCCCTTTTCATGAAATATGATGTGAAAGTGGAGCCCTAGGACACCAAATAATTTTCAGCAAATGCTTCATGTCGTGTATATTAACAGTTGGATATCACATCCACATTCTGCCAACTTCTAGCTGCTGAGGTGGGGAATGAAGCAAGTGCTGAGATTATGGTAGCATACTCATCAGTCGGTTAGAGCTCCTGCAGGGCTGGCCACTGGTCTTCATGCTCAGGGTACAGCTGGTGGCAAGTCCCTGCAATCAAAAGCCATCACTAAATCAGAGAGTCTACAGTCATTTTAATCAATCTTTGGCACAGGTAGCTAAATTGTACTAAGTGAATACATTTTCCTGGTTACTGCTTCCGTATCCAGTGTTCTGCCTGGACTGATGCAATATGATACGATGTAGAATCAGTGATAGAGAATCAGACACTCTCTTAGCTTTTAGCCTAGATTTTCTCTAACATTATTCTCATTCTTCAACCAGGATAAAGCATTTTTAATTATTTATAATGCAGAGAGGTAGATAGGATATATGGTATACCTAATATGTTATTTAATTAGACTCTATACAATCATTAAGAGTTGGAAAATGTGAAATGCTACGTTTAAGCAATGTGCAAAGGTCTTTCTACCAATTTTTGGCACTATTTTAGATACACATGAATGTAGTTTAAAATATCTAACCATCACATAAGGCTCTAATGAGAACTTGTGTCCTTTCTTCCTTTTTATTCATACTCTAATTCATACCAGAAAATATTTTTTGCTCTTTTAGCTTATTAGCCATTGTCCTAGTTTCGTTTCTAAGAAAAGGTGACTTAGGGGAGAAAAGCTTTATTTTAGCTCACAATTCCATTTTCCATTGGCCACTGCGAGGAAGTCAAGGTAGAAGGAATTTAGAACATCTAATCAGATCACACCACAGTCAAGAGCGGAGGAACCAAGTGTGTGCTTGCTTATGGGATAAGGACTCACCTCACTTTCTCTCCTCTTATGCATTCCAGAGCTCTCTGAAGAGGGAATAGCAAGCAGGATCTTCCCACATCCATTAAAAAGACAAAAACCAAGTCCTCACAGACAAGAACACAGGCCAATGCAGAGTAGATGATCTCTCACTATGATGTTCTGCCTACATGATTCCAGAATATGTTAAGATGAGAAATCTGAACATCATAGCCATGTACTCATGTGTTTTAGACCATAACGTTCAATAATAAACTACATTGTGGCACAGTGATTTTATTATATTGTTTATTCACTTCTAATTGTAGAATGTGAAGATGTCATTCTTCTTCATATTTAAGTATTCTCTAAGTTCTGCTTATATAATCTCAATAATAGATGACTTGCCTCTCATGTGCTAAGCTCCAGGATCTGTCTTTATCACTGAAACAAACAAAAAGCCAATTTGTGAAAATGTTAGATGTAAAAATTTTTAAAGGACTTTTTTCATTTATTATTGTATTTTATTTTCGTACTGACACATGAGTCAAGAAGAATGGTCCTGTTATTTCTCAAGTGAAAATACAAATGCCAAGATCCTGTGGTATTTAGAAAATCACAAAGCCTATAAGTAGAAGTACAAGATAGAGAGCCCCAGTAACCCTTAGCTCTAATTTTAGGGTACAATTCTCATGAGTTTGTCTTTCCAACACGTTTGCAACATTAGAAAATTTACCATTTCTATGAAAAGGTCTTATAACATCTTTCTCCTGAGAAGCAAAGTCAGTAACATAAATGTTTGAGAATGTTGCAGATTTATAGAAGATAAGTTATAAAATATCAAGATGGCACCCTGTACAAGAAAAAGGATGGCTGTTCCAAAACACATCTGGAAAGAAAAGGTGACAGAGAAGTCTTTTATAATAGGAAAAAACTGTATTTCCTAAGAAAAGGAAATACTATTTTCTACCAGGAGAAAAAAGAACCTTGGAAGGTGAATATGGGAAAATAATGAACTTTAAATCAGGACATTTTAGGTTAAATTCTACCTTTGGCAACAAGTAACTGAACAACATTTCTTAAATTTTTGAAAAATGTGCTCAGCAATTTAGTTCATGGAAAGTGAGGTTTGTCCAGGAAATATTGAAGGTGATTTTCAGCTGTGACCTTCTCTATTGCTGTAACTCTACTTTCAAAGGGAAAGTATTTGTGAAATTGCTAAACACAGGACCATCTCAGTTGAAGAATGGGACCACAAGATGAAGTATTTCAAGTAATAAAGCTTTCTAAAAGTTAAAAGAGTTTCCTTTCATTTTTCATTGTATTTTTTTGTTTGCTGATACTCCTCAGACTTACCTTGCACATATTTTGATAAGAATTTTTTTCTAATCATTTATTTTCTTTTTTTTTTTTTTACTTTGAGAATTTTGTACAATGTATTTTGGTCATATTCATTATCCTCCCCAAATTTCTCTTAGATAAAATTGACTTCCTGACCCAGTAATCATTATTTCCTCTTTTTTTGTTGTTGTTATATTCTCATTTAGTCCAATTTGTGCTGTGCATATATTCTTAGATGTGTGGCATTCCTCTGGAACATAGTCCCCATACCATGAGCCACAACCTTAAAGAAAACATTCTCAATCATTATCAATTACTAATACCTTCTTAGCAGATTCGTGCTAATTGCTTTTAGCAGCAGAATAAAACTAATACAAAACTAGCTACTCCTCTCAGTGGTTTGATTCCTTGTCTAGTGGTATTTTGTCTGGTATTTTGAAGATGTATTTGTGTTTTGAAAATCTGAGAAAGCCCCAAACCCCAACATGTGGTGAGATAAAACAAATGAAAGACAAATTCTCTCCACCTTAGTGTAGTCAGTATCGATCATACTTATATCCTTAAATAGTAACACTGTGTAAAGTCAGATGATTAGCAGTACATACCTACATTGCACTTGCAGCAGATTGAACTGCTCAGTCCCCACCCCAGCCCCATAGCTTTGCCTGTCTCCCAGGAGGGCTGGTCTAACCAGGGACACAAACAGGGGAATGGGGTGATTCTTGCTCAAAACCAGAAAAACAACTCTGACTGCCTCTCAGGAGGATTTCTCTAACTTGGGACACACAGCTCCACCTGCCACCTGGGAGGCTTGCTTCAATCAGGGAAACCCAAGCCAGCTAACACCAGACATAACAAAATGGTGAAAAGGCAAGCACAAGAATATAAACCACAGAAACCAAAGGAATATGGCACCAAGAGAACCCACCTCTCCTACTACAGAAAGCCCTGGATATCCTAACACAGCTCAAAAGTAAGACTTTGACCTTAAATCCCATCTCATGAAAATGATAGAGGCCTTTAAAGATGATATAAATCCTTAATTTCCTTGAATACAGGAAAACACATCAAACAGGTAGAAACCCTAAAAGAGGAGACAGATATCCTAAAGAAATACAGGAAAATACAATAAAAAAGGTAAAGGTAATGAAGAAAACCATTCAAAATCTAATAGTTGAAATAGAAGCAATAAAGAAAACACAAATACAGGCAACTCCTGAGATGAAAAACCTACAAAAAGGAATGGGAATTACGCATACAAGCAATACTAACAGAATACAAGAGAATCTTAGACATAGAAGATACTATAGAAGGAATTGATACATGGGTGTAAGAAAATATCAAGTGTAAAAAGTTCCTAACCCAAAACATCAAGGAAATTTAGGACACCATGAAAATACCAAACCTGAGAGTAATAGTTATAGAACAGGAAGAAGATTCCAAGTTCACAGGGCCAGAAAATTTCTTCAACAAAACTATAGAAGAAGCCAGTGTTAAGAGGAAAATTTACAGCACTAAGTGCCTTCCTAAAAAATTGGAGAGATCTCATACTAGCAACTTTACAACACATCTGAAAACTCTAGAACAAATCAAAGTAAATAAACCCAAGAGGAGGAAGGAAACAGTCAAACTCAGGGTGGATATCAACCAATATGAAACAAAGAGAACAACAAAGAATCAACAAAACAAAGTATTGGTGCTTTGAGATGCCATGTACCAAAGTTAAATCAAGATCAGGTAAACTATCTAGACAGTACCATAACCCCTAAAGAAATAGAAGCAGTAACGGAAACCTCCCAACCACAAAAAATTCCCAGGTATGGTTGGTTTTAGTGAAGAATTATACCAGACTTTCAAAGAAGAGCTAATACCAATACTCCTCAAACTATTCCACAAAATAGAAACAGAAGGAACATGACTTAATTCATTCAATGAGAAAACAGTTACTCTGATTCTTAAACCAAAAGAATGAACAAAGAAAAAGAATTTCAGACCAGTTTTGTATATGAACATCTAAGCAAAAATAACCAAATTCTTGCAAACAAAATCAAAGAACACATCGAAAGCATCATACACTGTGATGAAGTAGGCTTCATCCCAGAGATGCAGGGCTGGTTCAATATATAAAATTCCATTAACAAAATTCACTATATAAATGAATGCAAAGAAAAATGTCACATGACCATTTCAGTAAATGCTGAAAAAGTCTTTGACAAAATGAAGTACCCCTGCATATTAAACCTCATGGAAAAATCAAGAATTCAAGGAAAATACCTTAACATAATAAAAGCAATATATAGCAAGGCATTAGTCAACATTAAATTAAATGGAGAAAAACTTGAAGAGAAAAACTCTTACTAAATCAGGGACAAGACAAGACTGCCTACTTGTTCCCTATCTATTCATTATAGTTCTCTGAGTTCTAGCTAAAACAGTAAGACAAAAAAAAAGAGAGATCAATGTTATACAAATTGGAAAGAAGTCAAGCTTTCACTTTTGGTGATGGTATGATAGTATATTTAAGTGACACCAAAAATTCTACCAGAGAGCTCCTACAGCTGATAAACAACTTCAAGAAAATGGCTTGATATAAAATTAGCTCAAAGAACTCCATTGACCTACTTTATGAAAAGGATAGGCTAAGAAAGACATTATGGGACATCCCTCTTAACAATACCCACAAATCATATAAAAATTTCTTCGTGTAACTCTAAACAAGCAAGCGAAAGACCCATATGACAAAAAGTTCAAGTCTCTGAAGTAATAAATCAAAGATGTAGAAGATAAAAAGATCTCCTATGCTCATGGCTTGATAGATTTAGCAGTGAAAATGGCCGTCTTACCAAAAGCAATCTACCGATTCAATGCAATTTCCATTAAAACTTCAATACAATTTTTTACAGACCTTGAAAAAGTTATTGTCAACTTCTTATAGAAAACCCAAAAACTAAGGATAACCAAAACAATTCTGAATAAAAGACCTTCTGGAGGAATCACCATCACTGACCTGAAGCTCTTCTACAGAGAAATAGTGATAAAAAGCTGCATGGTATTAATACAGAGGCTGATCAATGGAATAGAATCAGAGACACCGAAATAAACCCACATACACACAGACACTCTAGTTTTTGACAACAAAGCCAAAACCATACAGTGAGAAAACAGAATACATATTCACCAAATGATGCTGATCTTACTAGTGGTCTGCATTTATAAGAAGGCACATTGATCTATATTTATCACACTTCACAAAGCTCAAGTCCAAGAGGGCCGAGGACCTCAACATAAGACCAGATACACTGAATCTAATAGAAGAGAAAGTGGGAATTAGCTTTGAGCCCATTGGCACAGGAGAAAATTTCCTAAATAGGGCACCAATGGCTCAGGCTCTAAGATCAACAACTGTTAAGTGGAACCTCATAAAACTGAAAAGCTTCTGTAAGGCAAAGGACAGTGTCAATAAGACAAAATGGCAGCCTATAAATTAGGAAAAGATCTTCACAACCTTACATCTTAAAGAGGGCTAATATCCAAAATTTATAAAGAACTCAGTAAGTTATACTCAAAAAAAAAACCCAATTTTAAAAATGGGATACAAAACTAAACAGAAATTTCTCAATAGAGAAATCCTGAATGGCCAAGAAGCACTTAAAAAATGAATAACATAATTAGTTATTTATCAGATCAATGCAAATCACCCTGTACCAATCAGAGTAGCTATGATCAAAAACTCAAGTGATAGCACATGCTGTCAAGGGTGTGGAGAAATGGGAACACTCCTTCATTCCTGGTGGGATTGCAACTTTATACAAGCACTCTAGAACTCAATCTGGGAGGTTCTCAAAAAATCTGGAAATAGTTCTACCTGAAGTTCCAGCTTTCCACTCCTGGGTATATACCCAAACGATGCTCTGCCCCACCACAAATACATGTCCTCCACTATGCTCATAGTAGCCTTTTTCATAATAACCGGAAACTTAGAAACAGGTGTCCCTCAACAGAAGAATGGATACAGAAAATGTGATTCATTTACACGATGGAATACCATTCAGCTTTAAAAACACGGACATCATCAATTTTGCAGCCAAAGCAAATTGAAATAGAAAATATCATCCTGAGTGAGGTAACCTAGACCCAAAAGGACATGCATGGTCCACTTAAATTGGATATTAGCCTAAAAGGACAGAATATCCATGATATGAGCCACAGACTCAAAGAAATTAAACAAGAAGAGAAGTCCAAGTCAGGATGCTTAAATCCCACCTAGAAGGGGGAACAAGATAGTCATAGGAGGCAAAGGGAGAGAGAGACCTGGGTGGAAGAAAGGAGAAAGAAAGAAATACGGGGCCGGATCAGGTATGGGAAGAGACAGGAGAGAGACCTACAGGGCCAGAAAAATGAATGAAAATATGCAGAGGATGGGGTGGGAGGATCTCTAGAGACCTAAGATGGAGGGGGGGGACGGCTCCCAGCGCTCAATGCAGTTAACCTTAGCCAAAATGCCTAAGAGTGGGTATACGGATCCTGAAGAGACCAGCTCCAGTAATCAGACAGGACCCCCAGTGGAAGGATGGGGACGGTAACCCACCTACACAATTTTTGACCGAAAATTGCTTCTGTCTAAAAGAAGAAATGCAGGAATAAAAATGGAGCAAAAGGTGAAGGGATGGCTGACCAGTAACTGACGTAACTTGGGATCCATCCCATGGGCTGACACCAATCCCCGATACTACTTCTGATGCTGTGGTGTGCCTGGCAGACATGGGCCTAACAGGGCTGTTGTCTGAGAGGCTCTACTCAGCAGCCGACTGAGATCGATGCAGATACCCACTGCCAAGCTCGGGGTGAAGGCCTGGGACCCCTGTGTAAGAGTTAGCGCAAGGATTGAAGGAACTGAAGGAAATAGCAACCCCACAGCGTCAGTTAACCTGGATCCTCAGTGAGTTAGGATACTCTTAATCCTGTAGAGACTCGATGCCCCAGGGTAGCGGGATACCCAGCGGGGCACACTCTCAGAGGTGAATGGGAGGGGGAATGGGGGTAGGAACTCTGCAAGGGTGTGCCAGGAGGTGGGCAGCATCTGGGATGTAAATAAATACAATAATTAATTAATTAATAAAAATTGCATGATCATATTGTACGAATTTGCTGCAGGACTGTTTCTGTGGAAGGGTCAGTATTGCTTAAGCAGGAAGACCTTGCATCTCAGAGCTTGCATACACTCTCAGATGGAATAAATGGAACTAACAAAAGAATATTATTGTGTTCTCTTTGTGGGTTTGTATATGTAATTAGGAATGTGCATAACTTTAATACTGTTTGAATAAAAATGAGAAATTTTGGATTTTTTTTTAACCTAGGGACTAGAATTTATGATTAGAATGTCTTGCCAAACATAGATAGATAGATAGATAGATAGATAGATAGATAGATAGATAGATAGATACATACATACATACATACATACATACATACATACATACATAGATGTTGCAAAGAATAACCTATGAACTGAACATGATGTAGCCTCAGGGTAAAAGTGATGAGGAAAAAAAGCAAGCATGCCATGGGAGGAAATAAGGGGAAAATCCTGTTTTGAATTATCTGAGAGGTGTCAGTTTTATATTTCTTGCCATGACCAGCAACTCGGAATTTCAGTTGCAGTCTGAGGAATATGGACTATGTGAGAATGAGCTGGTTTACAGATGACATCACAGAAATGCTTCAGAATTAGATATACAATGTGACAGGGGGACTAGCACAAACAAAGGTAACAGATTTACATAGAGCCAATATGCTGAGGCCCTCTTGTTGAATAGACTGAAATCGTTTAAAATAGAGAGGAGATTTTGAAAGGAGACAGAACTAAGGGTGGTTGCTGGAGCCTCCTGAGCTTTAGAGTGAGTAGATAAGGGGGAATCACAGAAGATACCAGCAGCCTCCAGAGCCCTGAGGAGAGAGAGGCTAGACAGCAGCAGAGCAGAGCTGACAGACTACAAACTCACTCACAGCAGCGTGCGGGTGGGGGTGAGGTGGGAAACATTGAAGTGCAGAAAAACTAGATTCATTTAAACATTTGATTAGATGAAAAATTACATGCAAATTAAGTAGGTTGCATCATCATATAACCCAGTATAGCTCTTAGTCATCGGAGATATTTTGGTTCGGGGTGTATTTTGGATGGTGTGATTATTCCAGACACAAAATTGATCGCTCTTTGAAAACTTCATTCTCCCAAGAGTTATGAGCAAGACTTTTCTTTTCTTTTTTTTTTCTTTTTTTTTTGGCAAGAATCTGAACTAATCTTGTTGCTTTTAGCATCGTGGAAGTTCAGTTTTTAAAAGGTTCTCACTCATTATTACATAAGAGTATTCAGTAGTGTCTTGCCCTTAATCTCACCAGAAACTACAGTTTGATTTTCACTTCAGCTTACTTACTTTGAAAATAAAACCGAATGAAATAAAGAAAAAAATACATTTTAAGACAAATACTTACTTTGCTAATAACTGTGGCATTAGCATGAAGATTAGTGAATGCAATATAATGACAGGAGGGAAACTCGATTTAGAATTTAGTGTACAGTTGTACGTGTTTGTGCACATGTATGCATATTTGCGTATGTGTGGCCATTTGTGTACATGAGTCTGTCTGTCTGTATATTTTGTGAATGAATATTTACTTATATTTTCTTGATACCAATGTCATTTCCAAACATTATTTTTAATGCTTATCCAAAATATAGGTATAGAGTAGAATAGAAATAGCTAAAAGATAAAGTTTTATAATATAAATCCCTCGAATTGTTCCAGGATTGTGTGTACTTATTTTTTTTAGAACCCTGGTATTTTAAAATAAAAAAAATTATACATGTTATAATGTTCAGTTTCCTCAGAGTACAGCTGTAACAAATTCTAGACAAAAAAAGTTCAAAATTTTGAACAAAAAGCTATTCAAAAAGAGCATTGATGATTATATATTAACCTCCAGATAACATTTACTGAACAATGAACTCAAGCAGAAGAAAAGGTTACAGCTCATTCTGTGAGGTGCTCCATTAGAGGTAAAGTTCTTTCTTGGCAGCATTTCAGAGGTCTCACTATCCAGGAATGGAAATCACTTACATAAACAAAACTAGGCAAAGCTAGCCATTTGGTTCTTAAGGACACTTTAAAATATCTTGCATCACTGCTTTGAGCTATATTTTGTTTCTCCTTACATGTGGCTGTAATGAGTCATGTGGTGGCATGTTTTGGTAGGATTTATCAATTCTATCATAATTAGAAATTTCATTAGGGCAAGATGACACATGCATGTAACATATCTTGACCATATCAGTCTGCCTAGTAACTGTCCTTACCTTGTCCCAGTTTTCTTTCCTAATAGGCCTCTAATATTTCTGTCTTCTCTCAGCCTTTTTTTTCCATAGGTAAAAAGAGACCCTTGTATTTCTGAGGCTGCTTGCTTTGTTTAACATGGATGATCTCCAGTTCCATACATTTCTTGAAAATGACATGACACTGTCTTTCTTCCAGATTGTGTTTTTATAACCATGTTTTTAAAACCCATTTGTAGCAGATGAGCATCCGGGCTGATTCTGTAAATTGATTGTCTTGAATGGTTCCATCATGAACATGGATGGATTATAATTATAGTATTGATAATATGATAGTGAACATGGGTGTGCATATATCCATATTATAGGCAGACTTTGATATTTTTCAAGAAAATGCACAGGATTAGTGTAGCTCAGTCATGCAGAGCAGGGATTTCTCTTCCAGAAGACCAGAGTTCAATTCTCCATATCTACAGGGCAGCCTACAATCATCAGTAGTTCCAATTCTAGAGCATTTAATTCCCTCATCTATCCCTTTGTACACTGAGAACATTCACTGTACATTTATATACATGTAAGCAAATATACATAGTATAACACTAATAATTTTTTTAAAATTATGCAATATTAATATTAAGACTCAACATTTCAGGATTTTATAAAACCTGAAATTATGGATGTTGTAAAAGGATTTTTAACATCCTTATTTTATGGATGTTGTAAAAGGATTTTCAATGAACCAAAGATTGGTGAGTGCTCTTCAACAGAATGCCAGATATTTTTCATAATATTCTCAGTATTTGCAGCTTATCCTGGGTCTTTAATTCCATTCACTGTGCAGTAACTACACTGTGAGATATTAATATAAGATGTTAATATTGCAAATAGATCATCTGTAGAAATATAAATAAATTTGGTGTTCCTAGAGAAAAAAATAACTTATGCCATGTATAAAACAGGATTCCATACATTTTTACTTCCTTGAAGAAGAGAAATCCATTTCACAGATTCCTCTCAACATTCCAGGCTTCTCTTAAGGATGTCCCCTCTGCACTCTACTTCCATCCAAATATAACACCTAATCAATAGTAATTTGAGTTAGTTAATACCTTTGATGTATCATTCATCCCTTGAAATATAAAATGAACATTCTACTCATTGAAATATGAAGTATATTTAATATTATTTACAAATTTTATAGGGCATATATGTATATGTGCATTGAGGGGATGAAGAAAGGAGACATGTTTTTAATCTAATAAATATGAGAAAACAATAAATATTTGTTATGTTTTCTACAAGAGCATAAATGGACCAGCCCCCAGTCATGTGGATGTGTAATCAAGAACTATCACAAAAGGAAGGTCACATATGTTAAAAGTTTGTATCTTTTTTACCAACATTAATAGAATCAATTTCACAACGTTTCATCCAGATAGCTACTTTTTACTACAGCCAATGAGTGGAGAAATCGTTAAAAACATCTTGTTTGACTGGAAATTTAATATTTACTTAATATTCTTAAGTCTACTTGCAGTGTATTTTCTTCTTAAAGTCATAATGCAAATTTTAATATTAAAGTGGTTTTGAAAAATCAATTCTTCCTTTCAAAGTTTGAAAGTAGTTCAGTGAAAGATATGAATTTTTTTTAAAAAGTATTCAGAGCTAGGGAGATGACTCAATCACTAAAGAGTCTGCCATACTGCACTTGCATTTGGATATCCACGACTCCCATAAGAGGCTAGGCACAACAGTGTATATCTGCAACCACAAAATGAGAGAGACTGAGGCAGGAGAATCCCCAAGGGCATAATGGAAAGTACTGACAAACAAATAAGTCCCAAGTTTACTAAAATACTCTGTTTCAAAAGGTAGAGTCTTATGGTGGAAAACATCCAGCCTAGATTTCTTGCTACCACACATTTATGCCACAAACATGGATAGACATGTATACAGGCAAACACACATAAGGTTATGAGATAGGAAAGAGCTGATGAACTCATTACCTATAGAATGGATATACTTTTAGGGTGCATTTTCAAGTGAGAAATATAATGTAAATGTGAACATAAACACATATATGAATTGTGGTTCACATCCTGAAAAGAAAAACTGTTCATGTGCATGATTAGCTTCTTCATAATCAGGTGTTGGTGTGTAAACATGGGTTGGAATGAGAACTACATTATTTGGATTCTGCCTTCACCAAAGAATAGTTTTTCATCTTGACTGAAAATACATAGTGACTCGTTACTTTGTGCATTACCTAATGTCATTCCCTTGCTAAGTAGGATAAAAGAGTTGCTGAGACTGAGCCAAATTAAAGACCGTGTGTCAAACAGTCTATAACCTGCATGTAAACTGGAGTGTCTCTTCAAAACAGCAGAGCTTCCCAGAAGAAATGCCAACAGAAGTGGAAAACTTTTAGCAAGTAAGAAAAGCATTTTGATTCAGAAACATCAATTATTCAAGCATAAGCCAGTTAGAGGATGAAGAGCTATGCCCACGTTAGGGATGACCAAGTCTTACTTTTTGTAACTGGTATGAATAATTCTGAGGCTGTATGCTGGTTTGGTGAGGATATAGATACCCTTTGAGCAGAAGAAACTGTTGGGTCTCCTGGTGTTGATAGTATGTTAGCAGTGAATTCATTAGAATTGATATATCCACAGATAATTGTTATAAAAGAATGAAGATAGTGAAGTAGATAACTCAGAGGAAAAGATGTTTACTGCCAGGTCTGCCCACCGGAGCGTGATTTCTATAACATTCATGGAAGAAGGAATAAAGCCATTCTCACAAGTTGTCCTCTGACCGTCATATTTTCATCACATGTGCTCACACACAGAAATAAAAAAATTTGAATTCTATAAAAGTAAAATTAATGAAGCTGAAAAGTAGAGTTTGTCCCTCCTGCAACTGTACAAGTATATTTCAAACTCAACTTGTTTCAGGTAATGTGAACCAACAGTGTATGAGAGAATAAATATATTAGCAAAACCTTAACAAAGATTCACATTATCAAGATAAAGGATGTGTACAGCAAAACTTGGAAGGAAATATGACATCTACTTTTTGGTTTTCTAACTTCTACTGTAGTAACTTTTACATGGTAACAGAAGATAAAGGCATAAATATTTAATCCTTTGTATGCTCATGGGTAATTAATCAAAGGTTGATAAGGTGTAATTACATTATTCAAGAATGTTTCTCACAGTAGAGGTAATGCTCATACCCAACTTCTAGTATAAATTATGCAATCAAATTCAGTTTTGTAAATTGTGTCTGTATCTGTCACAAAACATGTTTTCAATAGAATGGTGCAGAAGGATGTTCCAAAAGTCAAGGATCATCTGAGGCCATTTATATAAACTAGTTTGCATGAGCAGCACAAACAAAGAAAAAGTCACAAAATTCCTGAATACATTAAGCTAGTAAAATTCAAACTATTCTGCATCATAAGGATTCTAAAATGATCTGGCTTTACCATGTACACTGTAAGAGAATACATTATAGTATTTCTATAATGGTCACCACATCTTGATAATTAGTCACCATGGAAAAATAGACTTGATTCAAAATATTCTTATAAGAGTATAATGTTAAAACTATGATTTGGACCTGCTTGAAGTATGATGAGATGTTTTGAGAACAATATGTCTTAATATGTAAGTGAATAGATTCCAGCTGACACATGTCCCACCTAGTTGAAATCTATTATGGTTATTTATGTTTGGCTTAAATCCACTTGAATCACAAATGTTGGTGGGCAAATATTTTGATGACAATAATGCAAATAGAAGTACATTCACACATTATAAAATGCTAATTTGAGAAAACTAAGTAATGACATATCGAAAAAACAGAATGATGGCATAGAAATGGAAGCTATTCATTCAAATGGACATTTCCTTTGAAATGGTTTAGTACTGCAATTTCTCATTCTAAAACATCAAACATTTGTATCATTGAATACCTTTCAAAATTCTTTACTTGCCTATACGACTGAGAATACGATCACATGTTCATTACTTTCTTAGATATTTGTAAATTAATAATATCTCTCTTACTATAGCTCTATAGACTAACTTAAAATTAAGTTTTCTTTCTACAGTAAGTCAGGAATTTTTAGGAAGAATTGTATCATTTTAGTAACATGGGAGTACTTTGGGGGCTTTTCGGGAAGCTGAAGTTAAAGCACCAGCTGGTTCTCAGTTGTTCACAGACCTTGATCTGGTGCCCTGGACTGGAGCAGGCCTTTGTGGAGGTTTAGCCTTTAGCTTTCTATCCACCAGAGAGGCATGGTCCAGGAAAAACAAAGCAGCCTGAGAGGACTTTCAGTAAGACCACTCAGCCATAACACCATGTAACAACGCCTAGCATCGTTCAGACTGTCTCTCAGGGCTGGAGGGTGGCCCTGTCCTCTTGTTTTAAATAGAAAAAGGTTGGAAGGCACAGTCTTTTTCATTTTCTTTCATTTTCCTTTTTAAACACTTAAATTGTTAGATGGATGGATAGATGGTACATAGATGATAGATAGATTTAGATAGATGGATGGATGAATAGAGAGGTAGAGATGATAGATAAATATACAATAGATGACAGATGAGATAAATACATCTACATATTTATAGATGACAGGTAGATAGATGATAGATAATTAATAACAGCTTTTATTCTACTTCCTTTTGGAGTAATAACTTTGGAAATTACAATTAATAATATCTGAATAAAGTAAACTTAATAAAATATATACAGATGATTTTCTTCCTAATAAGGTTCAGACCCGATGTCTAGAAATCAGACTTGTTTTGAAATTTTCCAGCTGAAGATGTTTCTGTCCCGCTCTTCAGTGGTCTGCACACAGATGCTGTCCCCGCATATGGCGACCAAGGCTCTGAAGTCTCCTCATCCTTTATATACTACTCCATGAAGAACATAGCACACGAATTACTAAGCATTAGTCCTCTTATTGTTGCAGTGTTGAGAGCCTGAGGCCTGCTGAAAGGACACTGTAAGCTTGGAAGTGAATTCCTTATGGTATAAGCATCATATCTGTCTATAAATAAGAAATTCTGTTACTTCAAATGAAGGAAATTTTATACAAAGGAAAATACAGCAGATCTTGGTCACGGAATCTTAATCAAATTTAGAGTAAATCATAATAGCCTGAATTTATTTCCTTAATGGACACGACATTCACAAATGGTCACACATAACATAAAATAAAAAAACTTGATTTAAGATATATTACAGGTTCAGATGCAGATATGTATGTAATATACTCTGTAAGTATATATTATGTATGTATGTTATATATACTTCACATTTGTTGTGATTATCGTCATTGTAGTTAAAGAAATCTTTATGCATAGTTTTGTTGTCATTATATCTGGAAGGTTAAGCAAAGATACTTAATGTCTTTGGCCACTAATTAATATTTTTGCACTTTTGAAATATTTTAATATTTAATTTTTCATATCTTTTTTGAATATATATCTATATATATAACTTATTTTATTATAGGTATCTTTCTTAAGGATTAAATGTCACTCCAAAATGGTTCATTTACCTCTTAAGTCCTGAAATTGGTATGGAACTTTGAAAACAAAAGTGGAAATGATAAGTATATAACAAGCAAGGGAACCCAGGGTTTTTGCCTGAAAAGAAAGCTATTGCACATTAGCCTTCTCAAAGAAATACTGACCTTAGTTTTCCATGGGATCTAATAATCTTGAATTTGTTTAGGACTGTTATTTTTATTTTTAATCTTCCTTTTTTTAAAGATTTATTTATTTATTATATGTAAGTACACTGTAGCTGTCTTTAGACACACCAGAAAAGGTCATCAGATTTCACTATGGATGGTTGTGAGCCACCATGTGGTTGCTGGGATTTGAACTCAGAACCTTCAGAAGAGCAGTCAGTGCTCTTAACTGCTGAGCCATCTTACCAGCCCCCTATTTTTTAATCTTCTTAATTACAAACCATATTTTTATTCATTTCCAGCCTGGATTCTAAAGCACACCTAAATGCATTTAAAGTTCCTGATTCAGCAGTTTTTCCTCCCATTCAATTAATAAGAGCATTTTATTTTAATTTGCAAAATAATGATAATTTGGTTAAGGATAAACAGTGTTTCATCTAAGGATCAGCGTTTTTACAGCATTTGAAGTGTGGAAAAAAAAAGAAAGTGAGCTTAAGTGCTTTAGTAACTATACCTACAGGTCATCATTTCCAATACCACCTTAAAATGATTTTTTAACAAGCTTTGCCATTGCTGTAATCTGTTACAAAGTAATCTCTAGTGAGATACTTTCTAGCAGTGAAGTGTGATAGTATAAGTCAGCTGAAGCCATGAAAGATAGAGAATGTGGGCTATATTCTAAGAGGAATTCTTCAATGCCTGCAATTTGTTGTCCTTTCTATATTACCACTGACTTCTAAAATACTATAAATTTTCTAACCTACTCCAGAAACATCAAACAGGAATCTTTGAAAGATGTGAATGAGCCATCATCTGAAGATCAGACTAGAAGACTTACTCTTGTTTGTGTGATGAATATGACACAGAAAGGAGGCTTATATACTAATTAATTTAATCCCAGAACAACACCTTGCACAGTGGCAGAAGTGGAAATTTACCCAGTGTGTCCAACTTATCCAGAAGGGCAATAACTTCATCCCTTATGTCTCTGGCTCAGTCGGATATCCACGTGCCTCAGTCCTTGGATAGATGCTGCCTCATTCTGGGCATGAAGAGGCAAGGGTGTCATGTACACAGTAGTGAGACAGTTAATGGCTGCCTGAATCCTACCTGTTTAGAAAAGCAAAACACTTCATGAAATTCTTTCAGCTAAGATTTGCACCCTGTTTTAAATGTTTTTTGTTTATTCAGTTTTTTAATTTTTTTTTTACTTGTTTGTTGTTTTTCAAGAGACAGAGTTTTATTATGTTGCCCAGACTATTTTCCAACTCAGTCTCAGGAATTCTCCTGCCTCTCTCTGGCAAGTGGAGAGACTCTAATTAGAGAATAGAGTAGAGTTGAAATCATTTACTACAAAAATCTCACTCATATAGGAAAGTATATTGTGATCCATGTCCCTTCATTTCGTCAATCTTTTGAAATGATAATCATTTCCTTCTTATGCAGTGTGTCCCTTCCAGAGTTTGGCATGTGTCCTATTTAATTTAAGAAAATGGTAATCAGATCCATTTCCCCCTCCCCCAGAGGAAGCATATCTTATCATTTCAGTTCTGACAATTGCTTCGAGTTTCACTTCAATCTAAGTGACATTTTCTTATAAAAATCAAACTGCATTGGAATAAAACAATTATCTAAAGTATTATGCTGCCCACATCCTATGCTCAATGTCCACACCCACAAGCTAAAATGAGCAGTGCTGTGTTGGGCCTCACAATCATGGTTATTTGATTTCTTGGTTGTTCTGTGAAGAGCATTTCTAATCTTGGAGTCTGAATTAAGTCCCCCTTTCTCCACTCCGCGTGGGTGGGTGAATACTGATGGTACTTTCTACCTACATGCACATGGACTTTAACACTTACATGTAAAATTAATTCCTCAAGTAAATTCCTATTTACTGAATGATTTGAATACTCTAGCTATGGTATACACAGATAATAACATTTAAATTCAGAGATATGAAAGCCACTTATGAGTTTTCAAATTTTCTTGGTAATTCAATATCTCTAAATAATAAAAAGTGAATTTTTAAAACATACAAGTAAAAACATTGTAACATTTGAAGGTTATTTCATTTTTCAAAATTCAATTGTCATCCATGCCTACCAAAATCATGTATGTTGCACAGTAAAATTAATCTTTATAATGAATCTTAAAATAGGTTAAGTAATGTTAATTCTTTGTTGTTGTTGTTGTTGTTGTTGTTGTTGTTTTTGAGGCAGGGTTTCTCTGTATAGCCCTGGCTGTCCTGGAACTCACTCTATAGACCAGGCTGGCCTTGAACTCAGAAATCTACCTGCCTCTGCCTCCCAAGTGCTGGGATAAAAGGTGTGCACCACCACTGCCTGGCTAAAAGTAATGTTAATTCTAAACTACCTTGTTAGCATATGTGTAATAGCCAAAACAATTGTGATTAGATATTAAATGATTTATAGTTCACCAAATACAGCAGTTATGACCTATTATAAAATACAAGCAAGTTTCCAATAAATGTCACCAGAGTCTAAGAGTGAAAGAATGAAGTTTAACCTCATCCATGCAGTGAGCCCAGAGTCTGGCTCTCTGGTTTTAAGCGTAGCTCCTCAAGGATCTGCTACACTGAGAAACATTTCTAGGTTACTGCAAGTGGGGACACGAGCTGGCTTAAAGCAGCTCCACGGTGTATTTGGAAAATGTAGTCAAATCTCTTTGCTCTGATTGTTGTGATAACACATGCATAAGCATTTCTCAAAAACCTCAAAACTATCAGAGAGAGTAAACTTTCCTTCATCAAATGGATGTGTAAGGAAATAGGTTAAAACTAAAGAGTGTAGGCCACATCCCTTAAATGAAAGTAAACTATTTTTGAGGTGTGATGGATTATAAACCTTCCATATAAATAAAATAAAACAAATTCATATCCTTCACAGAATTATGAAATAATCCATGTATTGTACATAGTCCTTATATTAGGACAAAGCATCTATATTCATAGTATTGTGACTATGAGGCATATACTTCAATACTAAATTTGTATCTTTTTAGTTCATTGTTATTATTAATATTAATAATATTAAAACTATTGGAAATGTACTACTTTTAATGATTAAAATCTTTCTTTCACTAATCCAACAACATCCCTGAACTAATCCCTTCATACCTTTCCAAATGCCCACAAATAATGAAGTCAATATTAATCAAAATGATTACTTTCTTTGTAAAACCATTTCATAATTTAAGCATATACAAGTCAAAATATATGCTTCTCAACCTATTGGACTTGTGTCATATATCCAATGTTATGTTTTCCTTAAAATTAGAAATGGAAGAGTTTGTATCAGAAGTCTAAACCCATTTACTGTAGTCAGAATGAAGTGTTGCTTTGAACTCAGAAAATTAGACTGGATAGAAGTTACATTTTACTTAGATCTGGCTTATTGGCTTATATTTTTAAATTCCTTTGTAACAACCTCTTCCTGTGATCTATCACCATCTTCGAAGGTTTTGAGCCTGATGTCTTAGCAAAGGTTTAAACTCTGTCAATCATTCAGAAATCAAGTTGCCATAGCTTGGAAAAGCTTTAACAGAAAATGAGTCGTAAATCAAAAGAGAGACTCCCAGAAGATGGAAAGATAAATCATCTAAACCAAGAACGATTAATCTTGGTACTGTTTTTATGTTAGTTTTTTTTTTTAATAACTGTAGCACTACTTATTCTTTCTTCTCCAATTTAACTGAAATTCATTACAATAACAGTCAAACTATACAAAATGGAATATTTCCCATGTAGTGACAGGGATTTCAAAGTTTTCAAATAACATTTCCTAAGTATATAGGGATTCCTTCAGTGTACTGTTAGCTTTTGAAGTTAGGCAACAAGTAGTCAACCCTCAGCCGATTGGCGAGCTGTAAGTATTCACCTTATCCCCCAATCCCAGGCCCGCTTTGCTTTTTCCAAATGTATGTCCTTCAAATAAACTAAACCTTTAAGAGTCAGAAAAGCAGTCAAAAGCTAACCAAAAGCAGAGAGAGTGACTGCACGCTTGGGACGGGTGTTCCTTCTGCCAGTTTCTGCCAATTTCTCCTTCTCGTACGCTGTTCGCAGGAGTTCGGCTGAGCTCTCCTTTGCTAGAGACTCTCATAATTTCTTTTCAATATGAAAATGCAAAAATTGATACCATAATAAAGCCAGGTTCTTCACAGTCACCCGAAGAGTTTAAGGGTCTGCTATGGCAAATCTTATTTCCTGTCTTCTGAGTGCCGGACCGCCGTGGGCACTAGGCGATGTAGAAAGCAGAACATGTTACACGGCTTATTTTCCATCCTACCTTTGAAGTAATTGGATGATTCCCATAAACTTTCCTCGTTTTTTTTATCCCATGATGCTGTTTTTCTTTTTCCTCTTCACCTGCTGTGAGCAGTCTTCACTGTGAGCTCACATTTGTAAATGCTGACATTCCCCATAAGTTGCCAAACAAAGGTTTTTGTTTTTGTTTTTGTTTGTTTTCTTTTATGAGCAATTTCATGCATTTATTTTGCTTTCAGTGACATCAATAGGTCGATAATACACTCACATTATTCAGTTTTATTTTGAATGTTTAAAGGTACAAGACCCTCAAACAGTGATTGAAATTGAAATTACCCTTGAAACCCTTCATAGTCATCTTAGAAAATAATTTATGGACATGATGAGACAATTCTGTTTTCTTGAAAACTCTATGAGACATATGGGTTGGATTTAGGATTTGTGCAATAGGAAACACAACCTATTGTAATGTTATAAGATGATATAATCTTAAATATCAGCACGGTTCACTATGAAATAGTAGAACTGAGTCTAATTGAGATTCAGTGGACTCACATCTACAGCTGCTCATCATCTGGGTCATTCTCAGCAGAATAGACAGATTCCTAAACTATTTAAACCATCATGTGAGTGTGTGTGTGTATGTGTGTGTGTGTGTGTGTGTGTGTGTGTGTTTGCAAGTGGATGATTGAGTGTATTTATATGTGTGTAAATGGATACTTGAATGTATTTATGTACGTGTGTGTGTGTGTGTGTGTGTGTGTGTGTGTGTATGCATGTTCACTCATGTGTCATAAAGCTATATTATCTTCAACATAAGCCTTTGGTCAAGTTTCCAGACATTTTGACCCATCCACACGAACACTTAACAGCCATTTGAAACTACAAAGGGTTTCTGCAGGGCTTAGCATTCATTAAAAACAGGACAGAATCAGAAGAAACTAAATAATCTGTGAAGGGATATTTAGCTTCTGAGCATGTCCATGAGGGATTAAAGTTTAGGTTAATCGATATGAGAAGACCCACATCAAAGTGGGAGGGACCACTCCCTGGGTCAAGACTCTGGATGGTTTAAAATGGAGAAAACCTGCTGAGCAGTAGCCGGAATATCTTTCCCAACTGCAGATGTGATGTGACCAGCTGTTTCACTTTCTATTTTCTTGACTTTCCCATGTGAAGCTATGAGCCAATGTGAACGCTGTGTTCTTCAAGTTACCTTTGCCAGGACATTCAACTACAGAAACAGAAAATGCAACGAAACAGCATCAAAATCTGAAGTCTGATGATCTTTTTTTAAACTAGAACTTTTTCCAATCCAGTAAGAACCACATACTTCCACTAGCCATTGAGGGAGAAAAACTTAATTATAATGCTTTATTCTTTCCTATTTTACTTGAAACTAATTAAAATCATTCACAGATGTAAGACTACTTCTGTTATTTCAAATGTATTTGGAATCTGTTCACACTTGTCCAATGCACTTGGTGACTCCAGTCCGTGGAGGAAAGAATAATTTAAGTACTTGTTTATTTGCTTGTGGGAGTGTGGGTCTGTGTGTGTGCGCCTTTGTGACACAGTACAGATGAGGACAAGTTCTTTCCCTCTATCATGTGGATCCCAGGGGAAGAACTTGGGTCCTCCTCAGGTTTGGGGCTAAGCACCTATAACTTCTGAACCATCTTGCCAGCCCAAGAATTATCAAGTTAAGACATAAATTAAACTATGCAAAAGTTCCACATGAAAGCCTCGGTAATAATACCCGACTCTTGACCTTGAGAAGTGTCAGCCAACTTTACTCCTCAATATCTGCTTTGTTTGCCCAGTTATATTGAAAAACACTTCAAATTATTTATGGTGGTAGGACTGCTCCTTCTGTTTGGAGGAGGGTGCAGGCATCTCCGGGAACCTGCCTGAAAAGCCTTTTACACGTCCAGCACCGGAACCTTTCCCCTTCTTATTCATTACATTAAACTTTATTGCTATCCTGAAACCCCTTTTAAGACAGAGACAGATCAACAATTCAGAGTATATATTGCTCATCTAGAGGACTGAAGTTTGTTTCATAAGACCTACATTTGATAGCTCACAACCTCCTCTAACTCCAGCTTCAGGGAAGTGTGATGCTTCTAAACTTTGCCAGCATCTTCACTCACATGCTCATGCACACATAGAGACACATAGACATAAAGAATTAAAAATAATAAACCAGTTTTCTTCACTGCATCATTACCTGTTTATATACATTTTTATTGAATAATAATTAGCAAACAATAGTTACATATTTAAATAATTATTTACATGTATAAATTTATGAAGCTATCACTAAACCTGAGATGGTAAATACACTCATCATTTCAAAAATGATTTTCTAATCTCTCTGGAAATGAGCTCTTTTATTCCTCTCTGTTCATGCCTCCTCAGCCAAGCAACCCCAATCCCAAGCAACTAACCAGCAATCTGTCATTTTAGAATAAGATTAAAGTATCTAGAATTTTATATAATAAATTGACCCAATTGAAATGCCTCAAATGTACTTCCAGCTATGTGCCCAACAGATACTTGCTCTATCCTTACACAGCTAACTCTATAAATACAAAATTGAGAATAATTGCAATAAAATAATTAAAATAAAAATAATTGTACCACACAGGTGTAAACAATATGCAAGTGCATGTGTGCATGTGTGTGTGTGTGTGTGTGTGTGTGTGTGTGCGCGCGCGCATGTGTGTAGTGTGGATTGCAAGAAAGAAAAGTACATCTTGTTAATGAAATCAAGAAGAATTTTTATTATTGCATTTTTATAGGTAGAGTTGATTAAAGATGGTAAGATTAGTTGGAATGATTCTCACACTGGTGAGAAACTGACAAGGAAATAATGACACGTTGACTAGAACAGGGAAGTGTGAAGGCTAGAGAGTTGCACCAAGTGGCCTATTTTCAGTAGAAGTTTCTCAGAATGAGTGTAAGAGGGTGCAGGCATCTCAGGGAACCTGCCTGAAAAGCCTTTTAACCGAGGTGAAGCAATTGACTATAATATAGAAGACACACAGGCTTTCGATGCAAGTTCCATTAAGATTTGATATGTGACTCAAAAAAGCCAGCATGCACAGAAACGTACACTTTCTTCATTACTGGGAAAAACTGGGGAATGTGTTGATATGTAATTAAAATCTGGTTAGCAGTAAAAGCCAGCACTAGGTCTTTTCAAACACTAACCCAATACTTTATAATAATCCTGCAGTTCTCAAATTTACTCAGTGCCTCTCAGTAACACTGGAGCACTTGTTTTTTCTTTAGACTAACCCAATTTTCATTATGTTTGGAAAAGAGAGGCTTCTAGCCATCATATAGTTAATACTTCTTTTTCATACATTTATGTACTGCTTATGAAAATACAACTTTTATTTGTTTAGTTTTGAAAAAATATAGGACTATAAGAAAAAATTTAAAACATATCTATCAGATAATTTAAAAATATCTATTCTTGAAAAGTTGTGGTGATGAAAAGAACAAGCTATAAAAGATCCTGACAAAAGACTTTAATAGCTTTCTTACATACTTTCACAAAAGTGCTTGGCAAATAAATAAATAAATAAATCATAAGGGAGAAATCACAATTTAAATCAACATGTGAGAATCCGCCAAGTATCTCCATCTATGACAAAAGAGCTAGGCCCGTCAGCCATAGCAAATGTCTTAGAACATTTGAAAGAAAATCAGAACAACTTCAAAACTTGTGTTCAATCTACTTCCTTTAAACTGAAAGGTGAGAACTGCACCAAAGTGATAAAAACCCACAAAATAAAGATGGAATAAGTAGGCACATCTCCCTGCTTTATCATCTTAGTGAAAACAGGGAGACATGTTTCACTTTAAAATGAAATCTAAAATAAAGCAAATAGCTCTCTGTGGTGAAATACCATACAAAATTATCATAAATTTAAAAAAACTGAAAAGAATGCATGAAATGACTTCAATTTGCATTTCCCAGCTAATTCCAACTATGACAATACAATATAATACCTATATTGTTAATTTTATTTTATTTTTATTATATTGTGCATATTTCACATTTTCTTCTTCTGCAATGTGACCATTGAAACATCCCAGTGTCTTTGAAAATTGTTCCACAAACTCAAACTTCCCATATGACCTGCAGCTCCCAAAATATTCCTTCTGTGTAATTATGTAGCATGCGACTTTGATTGGACTCTATTAAATGCCTAAGGGTGATTTTTACTGTTGTCCCAAAAGAGTCAATAGATTTCTTGACAAAGCAGCTTAATTCTACTTCTTGGTCAAATTTATCTTTGAGTAATTATATTTGGCTCTCCTAAATCTGAGCTGTTCTGTTTTCAGTCTGACTTGATATCCCTCTTGGGTACCAGCATTGTTCTGGTGCTGTGTTGTGAGTTGTGTGACAGATGCAAAATCTCACCCTGGGGTGTGATAGACTAGAAGACGCTGAAGTTGCTACACATCTACTTAAACTCTGTACGATCACTGAAATAAAAGACACGATGCAAAGAAAGGTTGTTTGTCTAAATGAAATACATGTTGTATTAACATTGGTAATCCTTTCCATAGACCCAGCTCATTTGACACTCACTATAGTGTTCATCATGAATAATTTTGAATACATCATTATTGAACATCTACTATCTGTAACATATTAGATTAAGGCAAAAATATAATCATGTACTGCTGACATCAAGGAGTTACAGTCTAACACACAAAGACATGGAATTTTTTGGTAATTAGAATTGTGGTAAAAGGAATTACGTGACAAAGTGAGTAAACCTCTATCCCACCACAAGGGGCGTAAAGTTATCTCTGAAGAGAACAAAGGGAGATTCACTACACATAAGGCAAGATCTTCTAAAGTGAACTAACGTCTCATGTGGATTTCCTGATTTCTTTCTGAAGATTTTGTAGTCCTTACTTCTAGTTTTTGCATTTTTCATATGAATAAAAGGTTCTGACTATATATTTGAAAACCTGTTAATGAAATTGTTGTTATTTCACTATACAAAAACAATTATTGTTAGAAATTTAATTATAACCCACAATATTCATGTGGTCACTATATGAAAATGTAACTTTGTTTTGTAATAGGGTCATAAAATATATATATATATATATATATATATATATATATATATATATATATATATCTTGCATGACAGATGTGGAATCTAACCTTGGGTGTGAAAGAGTAGAGATATCTATATCTACACCTATATGTACATCTACATCTTGATCTATATCTATCTCCATTGTATATTTCCCCATATAATACTTATATCAGGAATGAACGTCACTGAATAAGTGGATTAAAATGCAGTTTATACAATGGAATATTATGTAACTATTAATGAAAGTCTGCCATTTGTGGTAAAGTGAGTAAGGATGAGTGATATGCCAAGGGAAATGAGTCAGACACAAAAACAAAAGCTTTGTGAGATCAAACATCTTGTTTTGGTTTGAATAAAAAATGTCTGCTATAGGTTCACCATCTTGAACATTTGGTCCCTAGATGATAGTTCTGTGTTGAAAATCTTTCACAGTTTTTTTTTTTAATAGATGTTTTCTTATTTACAATATCTCCTTTCCCAGGTTCCCATCCAAAAGAAAAAAAAGAAAAGAAAAAAAAGAAAGAAAAAAAGAAAAGAAAATAAGAAAAAAAATAAAATAAAATAAACCAAAAACTAAAACAATCCTCTGTTCCTTCCCCACTCCCCCTGCTCACCATCCCCCCTCCTCCTGCTCACCATCCCACCCACTCCTGCTTACTGGTCCTGGCATTCCCCTACACTGGGGCATAGAACCTTCACAGAGCCAAGGTCCTCTCCTCTCAGTGATGATGGGCTTGGCCATTCTCTGCTATACACATGCTGCTGGAGCCATGAGTCCCCCCATGTGTACTCTTTGGTTAGAGTTTTAGACCTTGGGAGCTCTGAGGGTACTAGTTAATTCATACTATTGTCCCTCCTAAGGGGCTGCAAACCCTTCAGCTCCTTGGGTCCTTTCTCTAGCTCCTTCATTGGGGACCCTGTACTCAGTCCAATGGATGGCTGTGAGCCTCTACTTCTGTATTAGTCGGGTACTGTCAGAGCCTCTCAGGAGATAGCTATCTCAGGCTTCTGTCATCCAGCACTTGTTGGTATCCACAGTAGTGTTTATATTTGATTATTGAATATGGGAAGGATTCCCAGGAAGAACAGTCTCTGAATTGTCCTTCTTTAGTCTCTGCTCCATAGTTAGCCTCTACAACTCCTTCCATAGGTATTTTGTTCCCCCTTTTAAGAAGGAACTAAGTATCCTCACTTTGATCTTCCTTCTTCTTGAGTTTCTTATGGTTTTTAAAGGTTATAAAGTTTACCATCTTGAGCAGATGGGGCCTGACTAGAGCAGAAAAAAATCTTTGGAATATTATAGTCCTGCCCCATATACTGTCCACTCTTTGCTTCTTGACTGTGAATTCAGTCTTATATGTGGTGGTTTGAATAGATATGGCCCCCATAGACTCATGTGATTGAATGTTTGGTCTATAAGGAGTAACACTATTAGGAGGCATGGCCTTGTTGCAGTAAATGTGGCCTTGTTGGAGGATGTGTGTCCCTATGTCTCATGCTCAAGATCCACCAAATGTGGAAGACATTCTCCTCTTTGCCACCAGGTGATGAAGAAGTAGAATTCTTGTCTCCTCCAGCACCAAGCCTGACTCTACATTGTCATGCTTCCTGCCATGATGGCAGTGGGCTAAGCCTCTGAAACTAGAAGCCAACCCCAATTAAGTGTTTTACTTTATAAGAGTTGCCTTGCTCGTGATGTCTCTTCACAGCCATAAAACCCAAACTAAGATATTATTCATCATTCTCCTGTCACATTGCTACCCCTTACAAGATGGACTGTATCTCTCAAAACTGCAAGTCAAAATAAGCACTTTTGCCTTAAGTTGCTTCTTGAACTGCATTTGGTTACAGCAACCAGAAAAGGTAATTAAAGCACATATAAATTTGAAAGAATCACACTCGTAGAAAGTAAAATTTGTCTACTTGGGGCTGAGGTGGGGAAAATGTTTATCTAAAAAAACAACAACATGCAGTAATAATGTAAACAAGATGTAGAGACAGACCCAAAGTACAAAATGATGGCTGCAGCTAATAAACTATGTAATCAATTTCAACTTTGCTGAGAATTCCCTTTGTGTTGGAGGAACACACATCCTCCAACAAGGCCACACTTACTGCAAAAAGGCCATGCCTTCTAATAGTGCTACTCTTTATAGACCAAACATTCAAGCACATGAGTCTATGGGGGCCATACATATTCAAACCACTGCAGATAAGACTGAATTCACAATCAAGAAACAAAGGGTGGACAGGATATGGGACAGGACTACCAAACATTGTATATTTTCCCATATAATACTTATACCTGGAATCAACATCACTGAATAAGTGGATTAAAATACAGTTTATACAATGGAATATTATGTAACTATTAATGAAAGTCTGCCACAACAAAACAAGCAAAAGGACACCTGTAAGAATGCAAGGTCTTGTATTCGCATGTAAAGGAGAAATTCACAGATAGATAGACTCACAGGGAGCCTGTAATGAACACATGAACACAGAGCCTACAATAGTACACATGGAATACATGTGAATGAGATTACCAGTAAACCTCAGGAGGAGGAACAAACAGGCAGATTTCTCTTGCTGTCCTCCGAGGAACCAAGGCTTGGCTGTTGATTCACAACCTCTAGAAACACACAGCAGTAGCTTCCTACTAAGTACCTGCAGGAAACTAATATAAGATTTTATTTATTTAATCTTTATATTAATTAACATGTTACATGTTATATTATGTATAATTATATTAATTAATATTAGTATAGTGTTTATTTATTTAGCTATATATTCTCTGTGTGGGACTTTAAGACAAGATTATGCTATTTAGAAAAAAATCTACCCTTGAACTCTTAATTCTTCCATCTCAGCATCCCAGCTTCCAGCTAAAAAGCTCTTTAAAAATATGAATGTAGAAATGTTAACATTTCTACGAATAAGAAAGTGGAACATAAACAATATAACAAAAGGATTAGGTAAATGTATGTTTCCACATGTTTTTAAACTGTATTTGATCTTGGTATCAGAAAATATTTTAATTAGACATTAAAATTTGGATAAAATATAATTTGGCCCTTCAGCATCACAAAAAAGTCAAACAGCTCTTGAAGCTGATGTAGAAATTACTGGAATTCTTTTCAAGGTGGAAATGTGTTGTGAGTGCAAACTATCTCTTCAATAGTTACCATTTGTCTCTTAGCAATATATAGTTAGAGTCCATCCACCTGTTCACTTGTGTAGAGAAACAAAACTATTTTCCCTTTTATTAAAAATAGATTCTTTACTCATACTATATATCTTGACTATATTTTTCCATACCTCTACTCCTTCCAGTTCTTGTTCATCACTCCCACTCCCCCTCCCAGACTCCAATATCTACTCTTTTGCTGTCTCTCATTAGACAAGAACAGGCTTCTAAGAGATAACAACCACACATCGCATAATAAAATATAACAAGTTAAAACTAGAAACATCACATGGCTTTGAAGTTAGACAAGGCAAACAAACAGAAGGAAACAAACCCAAGCTCAAGAGTCAGAGACCCACTGGGGAATGTCATAGAAACACTAAACTGAAAGCCACATTACATCTGCATAGGACCTGGTGCAGACCTTGTAGTCCCTGTACTTGCTCATTTGTGATTTCATATGAGCTTTACTCAACTGCTTTAAAGGGCCTTGGTCACCATCCCCTCTGGCCTTTACACTCTTTCTGCCTCCTCTTTTGAGGACTTCCCTCAGCTCTGAGGGAAGGTATTTGAGAGAGATGAGGTTTCTCTGTGTGTCATATCTGGCTCTGGATCTCAGTATCTGTTTTTATCTGCATCAGGATAAAGCTTCGTTAATTGTGACTCAGTAAGGCACTGAGCAATGCATTATATTTTTTAAGTACAGTAGTATTTTTTTTTTACCCTAGGTCTCTGGTCTATCCTCTGGTTCTTGATTACTTAAGCAGTTTTGAGTATATGTTTTATCTTATTGAGTAGACCTTAAGTCAAATCAGACTTTGGTTGGTTACTGCCATAAGCACTGTGCAGCCAATAGCCTTACACCTTTTGTAGGTTGGACAGATTGTAGGTCAATGGTTTTGTGCCTGGGTTACTGTTTACGTTTCTCTTTTGATAGTCTTCAGAGTCCCTTCCAGTATCAAAGACACTAGAACATAGGGATGGAGGTTCTATGTAGTTACCTGCTCCACCTCTCCATGTCCAATGAGTTTTGTGAGTGTTGTCTTAAACAATGGGGTCTTGATTTCAGTTTGTGAAGAGTAACCCAAATTCTTGCCATGGTTGTTTGGGGATTTATGGGACACTATTGACTAACAACTCAGTTGAAATATTATATAGTGACCAGAGATAGCCAGTAAGGACTCTGCATTCCCAGTTATTTTAGGAATACAGTAGATTCACCATATATATTTTCAGCAGATTTCACAGCACTAGGCTTCCATATTACTCTTCAAATGCCATTAAATTCTGGCTGCCTCTTCCCAGATTCCCTCCATCAACTCCATCTCCCATCCCACTCCCTACCTAACTTTCCCATTTCCATCTATTTTCCACCTACAGTCCATGCATGAAATCCATTCTATTTTCCATCCAATAAAGATTCATGTGCTCTGCTAGGCTGTTCAGATATATATATATATATATATAGAGAGAGAGAGAGAGAGAGAGCACTTTTGGCTTAAGTTGCTTCTTGAAATGCATTTGGTTATAGCAACCAGAAAAAGTAACTAAAGCACATATAAATTTGAAAGAATCACAGGCTTACCCTCACACAACCTCACCCTCACACAGGTTTACCCTCAAACAGGCTTTTACATATATATATATATATATATATATATATATATATATATATATATATATATATATATATATATATATGTATACATATATATGTATACATATATATATATCCCTCTCTGTATCTACTATTTTATGGTTATTATTTACTTAAATGTTAATATTCATATAAAATCAAACACATATTATATTTGTCTGTTTGGGTCTGGATTACCTCAGTCAAGATGGCCTTTTTTTGCTTCCATTTGCCTTAGGATTTTATGTCTTTTTTTTTTTAATGGCAGAGTATTAATACTCTGTTGTGTAAGTGTACCATATTTTCTTTATTCATTCTTCTGATGAGGGACATCTAGGTTGCTTTCAGGTTCTGGTTATTATAAATAAAGCTGCTATATACATAGTTGAGCAAATGCCCTCATG
Organism: Mastomys coucha; assembly: GCF_008632895.1. Classification (NCBI taxonomy): domain Eukaryota; kingdom Metazoa; phylum Chordata; class Mammalia; order Rodentia; family Muridae; genus Mastomys; species Mastomys coucha. The sequence continues at coordinate 24,309,639 of NW_022196909.1, forward strand.
ACAGGAAGTATCTTTGGGTATATACCTAAGTGGTATAGCTGGATCTTGTGGTAGATCAGTTTCTATCTTTATGAGGTACTGTCACACTGATTTCCATTTTGGTTGTACTAGTTTCCACCCCCACTACCAATGGGGGAGTATTCTCCTTTTTCCACACTCTTGTTACTGATCTTAGGCATTATTGAGAGGTGTAAGATGAAATCTCAACATAATTTTGAGTTGCATTTTTCTGATGGCTAAGAAAGTTGAGCATTTCTTTAAGCGTTTCTGTGTTTAGATTTGTATCCCATTTGTTATTACTTTACAAAAAAAATAGATTCTTCTTCCATCCAATGCATACCATTCAGTTTCCCCTCCTTATACTCCTGCCAGATCCTCTTCATCTGCTCCCCAGGTCTATCTCTCCTCCATTTCCTTTTTTTTTTTTTTTTGAAAATTGCATTGACAAAGGAAGCCTCAAAAAAGCCCAACAGAAACTTAATTCTCATGAAGAGCATTCTGATCAAGCATATCAAGCTTAAATACAAAAATACAAAATATATGTTCAAGTAGTAATAAAGGTACACCAGGAAGTGAAATGGAGCTGAATCCTGTGTTCAAGGAGATAACAACATTAATGGAGTGGTGATCTCAGGGCAAGGTCCCACCCCACTAGGTTTATTGTTTGAGTTTGCAGATGAGCAAGTAATAGTTTGGACCATTGTAGAATAACCTATACTCCAGAAATGGAGGGCAACCTTGTAATCCAGATATTGAAGCTAGAAGACACAGGCTTTTGATCTAGATCTTGAAGAACAGTGGCCATGAAAATCTTAGGTCCAAGCATGGTGGTACACACTTTCAATCCCAGGGGACAAAGTCGAGCATTATCTCTAAGTTCAAGGCCGTCCTACAATAGAGCATGTTCTAGGTGAAGGAAAGCCTAAGTCCAGGCATGGTAGTACATGCCTTTAATCCCAGTATTCAGGAGACCGATCATTAGAGATCTCTGAGTTCAAGGTTAATCTACAAAGCAAATTCCAGGACAGCCAAACCTAGACAATGAAGGAGTTGGAAAACAGAAAGTTGGTAATAGTATAATGGTGGCTATGCTCCAGCCCCAGCAAGCACCATAATTCAGCAGCTTTAGGCATGTGGCTCTGGCTTTAGATTCGAAAAACAAAGGGATTACTGGAACAATTGATGTTGGTTAGCTGAAGCTAAGAAATTAGCAGTGATTAAGAAGAGACCAGCATCACTGTGGTGAAATCTTCTGGGAAGAGTTTTCAGTAATCACAAGGAAGCAGAGTTCCAGGGATAGCAGCTGGACTTGGTAATGTGTAAGAATCATCCAACCAGTACTGGTTTGGAAGGCATAAAGGGGTCATGGAGCATAGCTAAGGCTTGGCACTATATAAGGTGAGGGAAGGCCATTGAAGAACATGCAGCACAGGACTGAAGAGATCATATGCAAAGCAGGTGAGGTTTGGCACTCTGAAGAAGGCCTATGAGATGCTATTGCTGAAGCCTAGTTGCAGCAGAAAATCCCAGCATATACAAGATGCCACTACCATGGGATGATCACCAAGAACAACAGCAGTAGTAGAGTGGAGTCAACCAGAGCCTACAGTGCTACAGAGGGCAGAGCTGGAGAAGTGATGCAAGCCCTTTGGAAGAGCCCAGAAGATACTAAACATTGGAACAAGAAGTTATAAAGTTTAAGTTGATGAGGAGAACCCAAGATGCTGAAGATGCCAGAGCCATGGGATACCTTCTGAGGAAAGCTGCTAACAGGGAGTGGAACCAACCAAAGAGAAGGAAGTTTGTTGCAGCCATCAAAGATGAAAAAGGAATTGGAGATCTGAAGACTACTTTGAGACATCAGACATGGAAATGCAGAATTTGGACTTTGCCCAGCTGGGTTCCTGTCTTGCTTTGGAGATTACAGTTAAGTGATTGAATGAATCTCAGAAGAGACTTTGAACTTTGGACCTTTAACATTGTAGAGACTGCTACAGACTAGAGGGACTTTTAAAAGTTGGATTTAATATATTTTTCATTAAGCTATGAATAAGTATGGCCTACCTATAGACTCATGTGCCTATGGGGGGGGCAGGAAGTAGATAGAATACGGTGGTTTGAATATGCTTGGCCCAGGGAGTAGCAATATTAGGAGGTGTGGCCTTGTTGGAAGTGATGTAGGCTTGTTGGAGGAAGTGTGTCACTGTTGTAGTGGGCAATGAAACCATCTCCTAATCACATAGGAGCCAGTCTTCACCTAGCTGCCTTCAGATGAAGATGTAGAACTCTAAGTTCCTCTGCACCATGCCTGCCTGGACACTGCCATGTTCCCACCTTGATGATAATAGACTGAACCTCTGAACCTGTAAGCCAGCTCCAATTAAATTCTGTCCTTATAAGAGTTGCCTTGGTCATGGTGTCTGTGCACAGTGTTAAAACACATGCTGATTTCTGGGTTCATTGTTTTGGATGGATTTTTTGGATTTTATCCCTTGATTTCTGTTTCTTTTGCCCAAGTTTCTGGTAACCAGTGTGTCTTCAGGTCCAGTAGGGTATCCTGGGATTCTGGAAACTGGCATGGCCTCTGGAATTCTGGGTACCAGTTTGGCCTTTGAAAGTATTGGAATTCTGGGCAGGGAGCTGAGGAGAGGGGTACTATTGAAGACATCAGTGCAGGCTCTAAGAAGTGTTAGAAGGCCATGACCAGTGTCTTATCTGGGATTTGTAATACTGGCTTGCCTCAGGTAGAACAGAGTTCTTCTAGAGTTGTGAACTGAGCCAGGATAGGAGCCAAAGAGGTGTGAGAGGGTTATGACTTTAAAGTAAATCTAACCTTCAGATGTAAACCTGCTCAAAATATGTCACCTGAGAAAGTCAAACTAAAGAAATAAAACAAGCAAAGCTCAAAAAGATTTAAAGTAGCAAAAAGTATGAGAAAATTAACCATGACACAACTGAAACCATTTTGTTAGATTTACCATTGGATTAAACAAAACAACAACCAAAGCCTTGTGTCTGTTCCAGATGGGAAGAGATTGGTGTAATTGCTAGAGCTTGCTTTTACAGATCAATTTTCAGGTTGCAAAATACCCTGAGGTCTGTTTCAGGATGAAGATATGGCCCCTCTGCATTTTTTCTTATGTTGTCCTCGGTTACAGTTTTAAATACCCATTGACTTTTGTTGTCTTTTAGCAAACCATTAGGTGGTTTTATATCTCTTGTTATTCTGTTCTTAATTATATGTTGTTTCCTTTCATAATCATCACATAAAGTTATTTCAAGTCCCATTTTTGCTTGTATTGGTAGTTTTCTGCATGTCTTCAATGTCCCATAATATTTATTTTAACCATCTGCTCTCAGTATTTTGCAATACAGTCTTCATCTCTTAAATATATTTTTAAATATATTTCTTTAAAGTTCTCCTGAATGTAACATTTCTTCCCTCCCTCCATTCTTTTTTCCTTCTTTCTTCCTTCCTCTTTTACTTCTTGCCTTTTCTTTCTTTT
>NW_022196909.1:24313154-24338237 GCF_008632895.1 Mastomys coucha
TGTGATTCCACTGATACATGCGTTTCACATATCACCTAACTGCACTAGATCTACTTCTATTTGAAGGAATATGAAAAAGTGTCTTTTTGGTTTTGTTTTTTTTTGTTTTTGTTTTTGTTTTGTTTTGTTTGTTTGTTTTCTTGGAATGGGCATATCTTTTTATTTCCCAGGATGGAATTGAACTCTCAGATTCCAAAGAACTTCCTGCCTCATTCTCTACAGTAAAAAAGCGCACTGCAAGCATACACAAACACACTGGCTTCCTATCCCGGCTCGTTCCACAACTCTAGAAGAAGAACCCTGTAGATAGGCTTTCATTAGCCTCATGTTTTCATTTCCTGCTTTCCTCTAATAATAGCTTTGAATAAAATGTGCTGTGTTGTTTGTGTCTACGTATTTCATGAACAGCGTTACAAGTCTGGCTTTACAAGATCTGGCGAGTGCTGACAAATGACATCTCACTGATAGAGTAAGTTCGGTGTCTGAGGAAGAGCCACAAAGAAGAGACTGAGTGTCTTCTTCAGAATCCCAAACTTCATCTTCTTAGTTTCCTTTTCCTCTAAATTTCAGCCTCCAAAGCTGATCTCTGTCTTCTTTTATCATTTTCCCCCTCTAGAAAATATTATTCCCCCTTCTGCCACTGGACATCTGCAATTTCAAGTCTTGTAGTAGTTACTATTTGAGTGAAAGATCTTCTTTTCATCATTGTCCCACTTGGAATAGACACACTCTCAGTGAAGATAATAGTAGCTTAACCTCCTTTCTCTCCTCTGCAGGAAGAGTAGCCTGGGTAAAAATGGAGTCTATTTTTATAATCAGAATCCAAAGCTTCTGCTTTTTTCATACATATGATGAAGATAAGAATTTGTCTGCACTTATTTTTGCTTTTTTTTTATACATATGTGGTGAAGCTGGACAACATATTCAGATGTGGGGAGACATGGCTACCTCAGTTACTCCACCTCTATGCTATTATGAAACAGCATCCCTGTTGGAGAAGGTAACTCTCAAGAATTGTACTTGGCTGGAAGCAGAAACCAAGTCTAATAGCTTAAAATACATAAGGACACGTATGCCATCCCTGGAAAATCCAACAGGCAGGCAGTGCAATATGGCAACTAAACTGTGTCCCATTTCCCACAAGCTTTCCTAGCATGGCTTCAATTTTTCAAAACCGCCTCAATTTTATGAGACATGGGCAGCTCATTCATTACTTTCCTGTTCAAAATATGGGGAGAAATAAAGATTGACAGGTAAAATGGGGCATTCTCCCTGATAACTCAGTACCCTTTAAGAGTTCTATTAGAAGTTTGTCCCAGAATTCTGCTTATGTTTCATTAGCTGTCACTGCCTGCAGGAGAGGAGAGAAATAGAACATTTTAGTTAGGTTCCCTCCTAACCCCAACAAAGTCATTATTCTTTTAATAAAGGGATGTAAATGTTTTCTGATAGGTACTGAATATTTCTGCTATAGGAAAAAAAAAGTCTTTGTTTGGATAATGGAAGTGACTTGCTTTACTCCACCCCTAACATATCTCTATTTCTAGGCATGCATTTCTCCAAGTGATTATGTATCTGAATTGGATAATAGTCAAGATATATTTAGTTCTGCTAACCCATTTTAAATCTGTGCATGCATTAGCCATATTTTATAATAATATGTGTTAGCTCAACTTTATAATCTGGAGGTATTAAGTCAGCAAAATATGGCAAGTTTTAAAAGATGTTATAAATCTGAGCAACTATTTTAGCCAGAGAAGTCAAATTATTATAAATTTTTCTGTTATGCATGGATTTGAATATTCTTTGATATTAAATAACTATATTTTAAACATAATAGCTCTAATAATAGTTTTGATATACATCTACTTGAATCATTCAATATTTTACTACTGACTAGAAGGTTCTGGTTAGTGGTATAGCTGTCATTTAGCTTCTAGCCCCAGAGTGTGAAATGTATTTGATTAATATTGAACTTTTGCTCTGCAGAACCATATGCACTGAATGACTAATGTAAACTTCGAAATATTTAGTATTAAAAAGGTAAAATGTGGTGAGCAGAACATGGAAGGACAGTAGAAGACACAGAGTAGCCATCTGAGTCCAAATGAGACTCTAAGGTTGAGGGGTTACGAGGGCTCCTCCATTCTTTCCCCTTGACGGGGGGAAGGAGTTAGTTCTTCTCCAGGAGTGAAAATAATCCTTCTGAAGTCTGTTTTCATGTTTCCAGTTGTTCACATATCTTTCATGAATCATTCCAGCCTTACCCAAAATGTGTGTGTGTGTGTGTGTGTGTGTATGTGTGTGCATGTGTGTGCACACATGCTTGCTTCACGCGCATGCACAAGTACATGCAATTTTAGATAGTTGGTCCTTAAGGTTAATTTCATACAAAGTCTCAAATCCAGCACCACTTAAAATCTGAATTTTTCTCCTGGACATAAATGTGATGGGAGATTTCACAGATAATGAAGTAGATAAGTAATAGTTTTTTAGTTGTCCCAGGTTTAAGTTTCAATACTTGGTAACTTCTATTAATTCTATATACATTTACAAATAGCAGGTCTTATAGGAGGATTGAAGAGATAAAAGAGCTAATGTAAGATATAGGCAGCTGATGAAGCCATCCTATACCTTGAACTTTATTTACACTTCCAAGGCCATATATGGCTGTAAAAGTCTTTTCCTAGTAGCTGCTATGCAATATTCTTTCAGATAAGTATTTCTACCTAAGATTGTATCTTCACTGAGGTCTCACCTCCAAATGATCACTTGCTTAGAGTTAAATCTCTCAATAGCTTTACAACTGAAGATGTGCTCAATATACTTTCTTGTGGAGTACAGTGACACAAACACAGAAAGACAACATGTTAAAAAGTCAAACCAGTCCTACTCATCGCATGGGCCTCCTGGAGTAAGGGCATTGATAGTATGTAATGAAGTCATTAAGTAACTTTATTAATAAGTCACTTGGAGAAATAGAATGGACGTAAGGAAAATTATACAGCCTGTGTTGTCTTAGCTGGTATAAGCCAAAAACCTCATGAATTTATTAAATGTCAGAAATTAATTTCCTCTAGTTCTGGGAACTAGGAGTATCAAATGTGGCCTGGCCAATGTCTAATGGGAATTGGAATTACAGGTTCTTTGTTTGTTTGTTTGTTTGTTTGTTTGGCTTTTAAATGGATAACTTCTAGCCATCACCTCACATGACCTTGTAGGAGTGTCTTAGTCAGAGTTTCCACTGCTGTGAAGAGAAAGCCTCGTCCTTTCTGAAAGAAAACCAGAGACAAGTAAATTTACAGGAGAGGAAGGGTGTGTTGGGGGAAACTACACGGAGGGCAGGGAGGAGAAACTGTGATTGAGGATGTGATGTATGAGAAAAAAATATTTAAAGGAAAAAAATCAAAGAGCACTACTCATTGCCATTCCTTTTGTGGTGTCTCGATGTATGAAATGTATTCCAGGTTTCAAGTATTTTATAAGTACCCTTTCAAACCCATGAAAAGTACAGGATAGGTAGTTTTTTGGGATACATGAGCACAATTCCCAAACATATTTATTCTAAGAATCTAATAAAGAGATAATAATATCTTAATTTAATAATAAATTCAATTTGGATCAGATAAAAACTGAAGATGATATGATAAGTAAGTAAATAGGTAAAAAAATCTAAGTAGAAAAAAAAAGAGAACATGGAAACTTGCCATTATACTATCAAATGCACAACTAGAAATTTGAATTAACCTGACAACTGTAGATGCTACATAAGTCTCTACAGAATAACTTCTAAGCAAAAAAGTATAGGCACTAAAAATGAAATAAGGAACGGTCTTCTTAGTACAGGTATGATGGCATCAAAGCAGGTAGACAATGAGTGGGAGTGAGTGTCCCATATAGCATGATAGCAGTATTCAGTGAGCATGCCACTTGGAGATGGTACAAACAGTATTTAGCAAATTCGTTATAAATGATTTTAGTACGAAGGCATGTGTGTGTAGAGGACAAGTTTACTGTAAGTACAAATTCACTGTAACGATAACACAATACAGAACAGAAAAATTCCAACTAAGGAAAGTCTCTGCTATCTTCTTGCATAAGTTTCATCAAACTCTGATTTGTATATGAAACAATATTTTGGAAATGACCATAAACAGGCTCTTAATTCCCATTAACAACAAGACAAAGAGAAGAGTTATAGGGGCTGGAGAGATGGCTCAGGAGGTAAAAACACTGGCTTCTCTAACAAAGGATCCATGTTCAATTCCCAGCACCCAAATGCTTGCTCATATGTAACAGCAGGCCCGAAGGATCTGACTCTCTCTTCTGGCGTCTTTAGGTAGCAGGCATATATATGATACACAGGCATACATGCAGGCAAAACACACAAACAGATTTTTAGAAACTTCCTTTCTCTCTATCTCCCCTCCTTTCCCCAAATCTCCGTTAAAAGGAAGAGATATGGTCAGAGTCTAACTCTCATAGACTCTGAGCTTTTGTGAATAAATGAAGTGTTATTCATAAAGAATGAATACTAAGACACAGTTATGCAATTTCTTTGAATATTTTTAAGGAAGAGAATAAAACATACATTCCATGAAAAGAATGAAGAACAACTCTATATATAGACAAGTAGATACTGCGTGCTTTTGGCTCACTGTCGCATTTCACTATATTCAGTCACAGAAGAAAATGAGAAGTAAAATAGTTTCATTGTAAGGGAATGAGAGAATTCTGCTCTGGAGGAAAGTTTCCTGAATGAGACTCATGTTGCCAGTCTGCACAGTTGTAAATGTATATAAGCATGGCGCCAATGGACAACTTTCACAATGTCCATAAACAACTCTGATTCCAATCCCAAATATCTCCCTGCAAGGAATGGTTAGTAAGCAAATACAAGCTGTCAAATAGCACCTTGGAGCCAGATTCTGTACCCACAGCAATGTGTACAGGCTGATTCATGGGCACAGCACACTATCCTCCAATAGCCTGCCTTTAACAAGAGAGGTTCTGAAACACCAGATATGTTGGTACTGAAATAAAACACCCCTTTTCTCAAGTTTCTTTTCTTTTCCTTATAAATGTCACCAAGGGAGTTCAAGTGCCAGTAAATTATTTATGGAACAGGAAGCTGAAGCAGGGAAAGGTTGGTTGGTTAGTATTTTGTGTCTTAGGGGAGGGTGGGGATGGGTGGAAGCAGAGTCTCAGGAAGGAATAGCATAGCATATGAAGACTGTAGAGACTACACTTTGAGAGCATTTCTTTAAAGTAATAGCTTTTCAAACAGTAGATGAAGCCAAAGACAGAAAAATAAGTAAAATGGAGAATATAGTTTCCTAAGGTGCTTATGCTGAGCAGCAGCAGGGAGTAAAAATAATTGAAATACTGTTTTGAGAAGTTTTGAACTTTGTCAATGTTTATTATTTAACTTTATTTTCTCCTTAAAGAAAAAAGTGGAAGGTGCTTGTACATTTCAACAGTGTGATTACCTTTTATCCTAAATCCAGCTATATAATTTTAAATTGTGTATTCATGAACTCCTAATAAAAATTATGTTTTGTGACAACTTAAATCAATGGCACAGTTTGCAAATATTATTACTAAGAATGCCTCAAGTCTTTGCCATTTATTTCCAGGGTCCTAGCTTCTTGTTGAAGAATGAAATAAAAACCTAAGCTGAATAAAGAATAACAAGGAAATTTTATTCAAAGAAAAGCTATAAAATGAGTGAGGGTACTTAAGGTCATAATTATTTAAGGATTTTTTTATAGAATGTCTAAGTCGCTGTTCTATTGCTGTGAAGAGACACAATAGTAGACCACAGCTACTATTACAAAAGGAAACATTTAATTGGGGCTTACTTACAAATATCTAGCCCATTTCTTTTAGGAATATTTTTTATTAGATATTTTCTTTATTTACATGTCATATGATTTCTCCTTTCCCAGTTTCCCCTCCCAAAAAAAAATAAACAGAAACAACAAGAACAAACCCCTGTTCCCTCCCCGCAGCTTGCCACTCCACCCTCTCCCACTTATTGGCCCTGGCATTCCCCTACACTGGGGCATAGAACCTTGGGGATCATGGCAACAGCCATGATAGGCATGGTGATAGCCAACAGAATGGATAGGAAAAAGGCATAGTTAGAGTTTTACTGCAGTAAAAAGACACTATGACCAAGGCAGCTCTTAAAAGAACAACATTTAATTGGGGCTGGCTTACAAGTTCAGAGATTCAGTCCATTATCATCAAGGCAGGAGCATGGGAACATCCAGGCAAGCATGTGCAAGAGGAACTGAAAGTTACTTTGTGATGTGCAGGAAGAGAGAAAGAAAGAGATGAGCATGAGCTTTTGAAACCTCTGTCTACCCCCAATGACACACTTTCTCTAACAAAGCCACACCTGCTCCAACAAGTTCACAAGTCCTAATCCTTCTAATCTTTTCTAAGAATTCTACTTCATGGTAACTAAGCATTCAAATATTTGAGCCTAAGGGGTCTATTCTCATTCACCTCAAGAAGCAAGCTCAAGAGAAAACATTTATTTTCTGGGCTAGTAAATGTCGTCAGTCTGACACAACTTAGACGGGACCTTCTTGATTAAGAAATTTCCCAGAACAGACTAGTCTCTGAGCATGTCTGTGGAGGACTGTCTTGATATCGAAAGGTCTTGGGTTTTGTGGGTAGTACAGAGCCTATCCAGGTGAACCTGGTCTGCAAGAGAAAGCTAGCTAAGCATGAGTTGTGAAGAAGTCAGTGAGATGCATTTTTTTATTGTTTTTGCTTCAAGCTCCTGCTCGAGCTTCTGTTTTGTCTTTCCTCAAAGAAGGACTGTGACCTGGAAGTCCCATCAGCAAAGAAGAAACTAGAAAAGTTGTGGAGTGTGTGCTGTAGGTGGTTGTCTTTGATTGACAAGCCTGAGTTAGGTAGGCCTCTGCCACTGTGCGTGTCTCTTCCCATGACATCTTTGATTTTAAACAACTGCCTTTAACCAACAGCCTGGGAGTGGTTAAAAAACAAAGTGTATTCTCAATGATACTTGAATATTCCTGTGAGTCTGTCCTGTGCTAGTAATCTGTTACTGGGGTGAACCATTTCTGTTTCAACTACACAGCATTACTGATGTCAGGAAGTTGGTATCTCATCCACAGACTTGGTTCCAATAGGCATCACATGCATATTTTCAACTGTTCTCCCTTGTGCATGATTGTGCTGTTCCTCTCTCTGAATTTTCTATTTATACATAAAATTCACTATGTGGAAACTGAAGTCATCATGCTACTCTGTCTTACTAATCAGTATCCTCCCAACCAACCTATCACATTCATAGCCCCAGTAGTTCTAATATCTTGATAGTTTGTAGTCATTATTAGATATACTGATGCTTCTTGGATTATATGAATAGTCTTCCTACCTTGATAAATCTACTTTTGTGTCCTTTTGACATTTCCCACATGCTAGATAGAGTAGTATTTATAAAAATACTGAATATGACATGAAGATGATAATTTTTCCAAAATGCTTTGAGAACCAAACAAACTCTTGATATAATTTTCTTAATGAAATGGGAATAGTCATTGGCCATCCTCCAACCACATTTTGGTACTTTTTCTCTCATGTGATAATCTATTAAGACCCATTTACACTTAAGTCTCGGGAGACACTGGAGTCTAGAACAGATGAAACCCTCTTAGCTACGGAATCTTTCCCATCATTCCCTGTCAGCAAGCATTTTCTGCAGTCCTCCATTTTACTTAGGGTTCCTTTAACTTCTGATAATTCAATATTTCTTCAATAGAATTATCAAACGTTTAGTTTTGTTTATTTCTGTTATATTATGCTTATCTCATTAGCTAAATCTTCTACTTAGTTTTGTGGGGCCAAGAAGTCCACTTGCCTTATGTCTCTAAGTTCTGCATAATCAGTCACAGTAGCTAACATGGCATATTTAGTAATATGTTCAAGGATGATATTGCCATAGCTCACGTCAGCTGTCATCTTGATCCAAATATACGAGAAGAGGAATTCAGTTGACGCATTCTCACCATTAGAGTGTCCTGTATCTGTGGAATATTTTTCAATTGTCAATTAATAGAGGAGGACCCAACCCATGTGGGCATTACCATTCCTAAGAAGGAGGGTCTAGAGTATATGAAAAATGAAGGTGAACTTCAACAGGAGAGCAAGCAAGCAAGCAGCAAGCAAGATCTTCCGTGATCACTTCATAGAGTTTCTGCTTAGAGTTCCTAACTTGGCTTCCCTTAGCAATGGATAATAATTTGTAAGCTGACATAAACCCTTTACTCCCCAAGTTGTATCCAGTCATAGTGTTCAACACAGCAACAGGAAGAACACTAGAACATTTATAGACAAAAGATCTCAAGTAGAAGTTTAAAGAATGGTCATCTCAGAAAACAATGTATATAAAAGAATGTTCCCTGAGACAACTTTTAAAGTGAATGCATTCTGCAGTGCAAGTGCCTTTGCAGTGATTGTACCACAACACAAAACTATGCTGAGGTTTTACCAGAGTCAGCTTTATAGGCAAAAAGAAAAAAAAAATCAGCCAAGAGTGGGTAGAAAAATATAAACTAATGTAAATACATTCGTTTTTAACTAAGAAACTCCAACTAACAAACTCTGAGAGCTGCCAAGGCACTCTGTCTAAAAAAGTAAAAATGCTTTCAAGTTAGCAAGTAAATTGTAAGCATGTGGGCGTTTGGAAAAGTGTTTTAAAATCACCCATTCACTTAAGTATTTTAAGCATGCCTCCTGCGATTTAGCTCAAGCTGCAATTTAGGATAATTTGAGGGAAAGATTCTCCAAGTAGAAATAATTTCAATCAGCTCTTTTCTAAATTATTACAAGCTTTAAATTTATAATATTAACTGTCCTAATTAATAAGTTCTCCATGTCTTTGAAAGTGGAAAATAAGAGTGTTTGGTCTTAAATTATAGGTAGTACAGAAAAAGCATGTTTTTAAATAAATGCTATCTACAGCTAAAAGGATAAGAAACTGTCCTCAAAACAAGTGAACAATAGCTTTTAAAAAGCTGCTGGAGCCAAGTAGCTTGTGAGTCATCCCCTTATTCTCACTGACTAAATCAAGAGATAGAGTCATAGACCACACCTAGATGAGCTAGGAAGCTCCTAACCCTTTGCTAAGCATTCGGTGAACAGTTCCAAGGGAAAAGAACACATGTGCAAAGAGAGAACAGAAAATAGGACAGGCAGGATCCCTTAGGGGAACATTTCAGAATGGCATAAGTCAATTTTATTGTGCTTATTTTGGTAATAAAGTGCCTTTATTGGATTTTAGGGGTTGGAGTCTTGCATCTTCAAGGTCAAGAAACATTGCACAGTATCTCAGTGTTTTCCTAGAGCAGTATTATTTGTGATTTTATCATCTAATTTCCATATGTTCATACATAAAACATAAATTTCTGTGTATATAACATATGCAAATATTTTACATTAAATGATAAGGTATTAAAATGATAAAATATTAAAACATTATTTTACTATGCTTAGTATATTTAATTAAATACATAATATTTAATATTTTTTTCATAGAAACAAAATGATCTCTACATAGTCCATTTATAAGTATTAAGAATGTAGCCACTCCTTCCATTTCCTCCCTATATGTTTTATAGAATCATGTATAAGCAGTACCAAGCTGATGAGGAAACATTTTGAGTTTAGAGACATTGAAAATACAGATCTACAACCTTCTTTCCACAATGAATTCCTCAAAAAAAGAAAATACATTAAAACTTTTGCCTGAAGAGACTATTTTCTATAATAACATCAATTCCTCAGACAGCAGTGAGAACCTGTCTCCTGCTGTTAGACTCTCAATGGAAAGGAGATGAATAATTTTTCTTCATATCTTTGAACAATGTTTAAATTATTCCCCAATCTTCTCTGTTTCACACTAAATAATTCTTCACTCCTCAGTAGCTCTTCTTATTTGAAATTGTCATTGTTGATCTCTACTGTACCCACTTCACAGTCCTTTACAAGTTATGGAAACCAAGACTGAGAATTTTAATAAGACTCAGATTTTACATTTTTCATAATACAGTTTGTAGATTATATCCAAGTTAAAAAATAAAAGAATATGAGAAAAGTGCCAACACTTTGCTGTACAAATTATCCTCTGAGAAAGGCTGCCACACTTACTCTTGTACTTATGGGCAACTATCCCCCTGCTCTGCCTGTCTTTGCTCACCTCCATTACAGAGAAGGACCAACAGCTTATACTCTGAAACTTCTAAGAACTGTTAACAATATCATGGAGTGACTACTCCTGGGACTATTTAAATAAAATAAGAGAATACCAGAGCTTTTTACTAAAAACAGGAGCGTGTTATTAAGGACACTACTGATTTCTCACATAGACAGAAGAAAACAGTTTTAATTGGATTATTAATGTAGCTCTTGGGGCCCAGACAGACCTCTAGTGTTCAGTTAAACAAAATTTTACCCAAAAGATTTTCTTTTCTTTTCCTTTTTTTTATTAGATATTTTCTTTATTTACATATCATATGATTTCTTCTTTCCCAGTTTCCCCTCAAAAAAACCAAAAAAACCAAACAAGATTTTCTACAGAGGTGAGATGTTTTCAAGCTCCTTAAGAATGACATGAGTTGTTGAAGGAGTGTGTCTTTGTTACCATGTAGAATACAAGTTTACCTTCTCTTATTTGACCTGAAGTTCTTTTAGAACTGTAGAGGATAATGAAGACATTCTAAAGTGAATATGTTAACGTAGCCTAAACAAACAGTCAATACAAAGCTATTTTGAACTCTACTCTGCCAATGCTATTAATCCAAAATTCTTCAATTTAGCCTCAGGAATATTTATTTATTTATTTATTTATTTATTTATTTATTTATTTATTTATTTTGATGAGAGCTGAGACCACTCTCTTCACCAAAATGTTATGAGAATAGTTTCAAGATCACTTCTTAATATCCTTCCCTACTGAAACCTCTTGATTATGGCCATTATTATCTATAATGCTTTCAGCAACACTGTTTTGCATGTTCCTACTGGATTAAAGTGTGCAACTACATTTATAGTCCAAAGTTTCAAACTCTTCCATACTCCTTCAAAGGACACCATGGTCAAGCCTGTCATAGAAATACCCTGCTCCCTGATCCCAACTTCTGCTTAGTCAGTGTCCATTTCTGTGAAAACACATCATGGCAAGTCTTATAAAAGTAGATTTATTTGAAGCCTACTTATATTTCCAGAGGTTTAGTTCATTATCATGGCAGGAAACATGGAAGCATGAAGGCAGACATGCTGCTATAGAAGTAGCTGAAACTTCTCCATCTGGACCACAGGCAGGAGAAGAGAGAACTACTGGGATGGCTTAGGCTTTGAAAACTCAAAGCCCACCCTCAGGGGCACACTTCATCCAACAAAGCCACATCTACTGCAACAAGGTCCCATGTCCTATTCCTTCTCAGTTAACCCCACTCCTTGATGACTAAGTATTCAAACATATGAGCCTATAGAGCCCATTCTTATACAAAACACCATACTTCTCCCCCTTACGTATAAAAGAAGTTATGCAATTCTTAACCCTGCCTCTTGCTTTATGCTCCTGAGATAGACATTTCAAATGAGGTTAAATAATTGACTGACATGAAGAAAAATAAAAACATTGCTTAAAATACTGAGGAAACTGAAATTACACAGCTAAAAGGAACATGGCAATCAAGTCCAAAGGGATCCAGTGACACAATTTCTTCTAAAAATATGGATAAAGAGGCAAACAGACACAGATTTCCACTGAAACAGCAACTTGAGAGAGATTTAGGCCTAAATTTAAGAATGTACAACAAGATCTTTTAGAAGAAGGAGGCAAAATAGAAGAAAGGAAGAAATTCATTTTTTTTTTATTTCCTAGAGAAAGTACCAAAAGTTCTCTCCCTTTGAGCATCAAGGCACAAAGAAGTCTATGCAGGAGCCCATCGGTATCACAGAACCTGGAGTGAGAATTGCAATTTCTGACAGAAATGACATAACAAACAGTGGAGATGTGTCAGCAGCTAAGGGTGGCAGCCTCCAATAACGACAACCTAGGTTCACTTCCTAGCTCCCATATGGTGGAAGAAAATGGACTCCTACAAGGTGTTCTGATTTTCACATGTATATCATAACTTTCACATTTCCACACATAAAAATGTTTTTAAACATACTCATGCACAGTAAATAAATAAGATGGAATTTCAATAAGAAATACCACAGACCCAGATAACACCAATGCTGACCGCCTACAATAGAGGTAAGATTTGACGAGATGGCCCTTTCCATGCAGATACAGAAGAAAAGAGCTGCTCACTCATTCCTTTATCATTCTGATTCACCTCATCCACAGACCTGTTTTACTTGACATTTAACTGAATTTATAAGAATGGTAATTTTATACGCCAGAGGAATAAAAGTGAGATTCATGTATCTTGATGGAATTCATATATTTATGATACATATATTAGCTATAAAATGTTATGACTTAGAGCACAAGACTATGATTGCCATCAAGAATCTAGGACCTTTAATAAAGCAGAAACTGAATATATATATATATAACAACATGCCGAACACATATTAACAACATCTGTAAAGTCTGGTAGCCTATAGACAAGTGTGATGTGATGTGAAAACAGACCAATGCTTTGCTTCCTCGGTGAAAGTTGAGATATAAAGAATAAGATTCAGTCTAGCCTGTATGCTGATTGCTATGATTGCTGTATACTTCCTGACTAGCACAATATATTTAAGGCAAGAATTCTTTTAATGCTTCTTTCTAGGGTTAATGTTTAAAATTGGAAGAATTGTACACCACTTTTCACGACACAGAGCCAGAGTACATGCCTTGAATAGCATCACCATCCAGACCCCGCTCAGGCTTCAGGTTTTAGGAACCTGTCTGAAGCCTGCAAACAAATATTACTTAAAACGGTCACTTTTTCCATACGCCTGACTTTATAAACTAAGGTGACGTGGTAAATATGATTTTTTAATTTACATTTCAGCTGTTGACCCCTCTTAGTTCCCCCTCCCACAGTTCCTCATCCCTTTCCTCCTCCCCATTGCCTCTGAGAGGGTGCTTGCACACACACACACACACACACACTCACGCACACACACCAGGCCTCCTTTTTTCTGGGGGCCTCAAGTCTTTTAAGGATTAGACACATCTCCCTCTGAGGCCAGACCAGACAATTCTCTTCTATATATGTGCCAGGGGCCTTAGACTACCTCTTGTATGCTGCCTAGCTGGGGGCTCAGTCTCTGAGAGCTCCCTGTAGTCCAGTTTAATTGAGACTGCTGGTCTTCCTATGGAGTCACCCAGTCCTTCAGCTTCTTCAATATTTTCCCTAATTCACCCATAGGGGTCCCCGACTTCAGTCCAATGGTTGGGTGTAAGTATCTGCATCTGTCTCAGTGAGCTGCTGGTAGGACCTCTCAGAGGACAACCATGCTAGGCTCCTGTCTGTAAACACATCATAGCATCAGTAATTGTGTCAGGCTTTGGTTCTCTCCGTACCATCCCATGAGATGGATCCCAAGTTGGACCAGTTACTGGACCACTTTCCCTTCAGTTTCTTCTCGATTTTTGTCCCTGTAGTTTTTTCTTAGACAAGAACAATTCTGGGTCAGAAATTCTGACTGTGGGTTGGACCACAGGGACCAGAGGAGTCACTCGAAGCCTTTCTAGAGCGGCTCATGAAGGCACTCCTCCAATATGCACCCTATGGTCCCAGAAGCCAGGAGCACAAAGCTCCTCTTACTAGACCAGGCTAGTAGAGATATCAGGAAAAAGCTTCAGAGGCTAAAGGGACTATAGGATAAGCCATTGAGGGATTTAATGTAGCATGCTGAGAAAGTCTACCATAACAGGGAGACAGAGGAGGAGAAGGAGCAGAGAAAGAGAAGGGGGGGAAGAAAAGCAACAGGGAATGGATCTACAGAGAGTCCTGGCTACAGTAGTTAGGGAAAGCAGAGAAGAGAGACAGAAAGTCCCTTGGAAGGACCAGTGTGCATACTGCAAGGAGAGAGGCCACTGGAACCGAGAGTACCCTAACAAACAGAAGCTGGGGACAGGAAATCCCAGGCCTTGGAGAAAACACCCTCAAACAGTAAAGGTGTTAGCCCTGGGGGAGTACAGCATCTAGGGAGGACAGGTTCTGACCCCCTCCTCGAACCCAGTTTAACTCTGAGAGTGTAAGGGAAACCCTCTCAGTTCTTGGTGGATACAAGGGCCCAACACTCTTGTCCTCCTCCAAGCTGATGGGCCAGTCTCCAGCAAAAAAAAATCGTGGGTCCAAGGAGCAGTTGGCACCAAAATGTATTCATGGACTACCTGAATAGCAGTAGACTCAGGGATGGGCCAGGTATCCCACTCATTTATGGTCATCCCAGGCTGTCCCTATCCTCTGTTGGGGTGAGACTTACTCTCCAAAATGGGGGTCCAGATACACTTCCCCCCTGACAGGCTTCAGCTAACTGGCCCACAAGGACAGCCCATGGGAGGAGGAAAGACCTCACTGTCTGACCCCTGGTGGGAGTAGAGACTATCTGGTTTACAGATGGGAGCAGTTTTCTCCACGAAGGTCAGAGACAAGCAGGTGCTGCCATGGTGAATGGCACAAATGTCATCTGAGCTGAACATACCCCCCCCCCCAACCCATGGCATTGTTGGTGCAGAAAGTGGAGTGACCTAATTGCCCTCACCAAGACCTTAGAACTTGGAGCCAGCAAGAAAATTAACATCTCCACAGATAGCAGGTATGCCTTTGCCACAGCCCATGTTCATGGGAGTATAGACCAAGAGAGAGAAAGAAAAAAAAAACCCAGGAAATCTTGGATCTCTTGGATGCCCTCATGAAGTGGCAACTGTGATTATTATTCATTACCCTGGACATCAGAAGGGAAGAGACTCAGTGGTCCAAAGCAAAAACAAAACAGATCAAGTGCCTCAAGAAATGGCTATGCAGGAGCCTATCCTGGTTATGGGTCTGCAAGAGAGACACCCACTGGGAACAGAACTGGACTAAGGAATGACCTCACTTAGAATATACTGAAGGAGAAAGGACTCAGATTGTTAGCCACTCTACCAACTATATTACCTGGAGAATGAAGGACAATGGCACACACAAGAAGGAAAAATTATACGCCCCAGAAAGCAAGCAAAAGATTTACTAGACTAAATGCACAGATGAATTCATTTAGGGGATAAAAAGCTTGTCCAAGCAGTGAAGGGACCTAAAGTTTATATAATAGACCACAGGTTTTGAGCCAGAGAGATAGTAGAACAGTGTAAGGTATGCCAGCAAGTGAATGCTTATGTGGCCAAGAATAAACAGGGCAAAATACCTGGGGGAGAATGGCCTGGAGTACATTGGTAGGTCAATTTTACAGAAGTTAAGTCAAGAAAATATGGCTACAAATACCTTCTAGTGTTTGGAGAGACTTTCTCTAGATGATTTGAGGCTTTCCCCACCAAGTAGGAAACACTGCCATGGTAGCTAAGAAGATAATAGAGGAAATTTTGAGAGTGTCCAAGGTAATTAGATTAGACAATGGTCCTGTTTTAGTCTCTAAGATAAGTCAGGGATTGGAGGAGATATTGGGAACTAATTGGAAGCTCCAATACATGTACTATCCCCAGAGCTCAGGGAAGGTAGAGAGAATGAACAGAAGAACCCTAAAAGAGAACCTAACTAAATTTACCTTGGAGACTGGTGCTGACTGAGTGATGCTCCTTCCCTTGACCCTATTCTGAGCCTGTAACATCCTCTACCATTTTAACCTGACCCCTTTTGAGATCCTATATGAGACTACCACTCCCTTGACTCCAGCTCTTGATCCTCTTGAAGGGACTTTTCAGGCTGACAAGGATCTTATGGCTAAATTGCAAGCTTTCCAGATCAGGAACCAGGAATTGAGGCCTAAACTTAGTGCTCTGTATAACACAGTACCCCAAGTTAGAGATTGGGTATATGTTAAGAGGCATGATGCTGAAAACTTAGAAGCCAAGTGGAGAGGGCCATTCCTGGTGTTGTTGACCACCCTCACCCCCATTAAAGTGGATGGAGTCCAGCACCTGCGCCTGACTTGATAGCATCCAGACACCCATGCCACCCCCTTCTGCAAGGCCAGAGAAACCATGAGGTGGCTATAGTATATATCCTGATGCTGCGCCTTGGCAGCCCCCACAAACCTACCAGGGTGACTTGACAGATGCTCTTAGTCACCAAGGATGTAGTTGTTTAATTACAAAGGAACACCCGTGCTGCAGCATTTTCTCTGTCCAATCACATTAGGGCAGTGACAGGCCCGGCGGGAAACTTTGCAGGGTGGATTCATTTTTTTATAATTCCCGCAACACACTTGCATTGTATGTGGTAGCTGGACCCTGTCTTTGATCTCTGTGATTTAGTGGTGGGCCTTGACTTCTGGAGTGTTCTGCCCTGGAGACACAGGGGAAGGGACTGCACGAATGTGGAGGACAAGAGACTTGTAAATCTAAACTGTGTCCCAGAATCAGCTAAGGGTGTGGACACCCAAAATTGAGGAGTATCTTTTGAGAAAACCACCATATATGTGTGCTTCCATGATGGGAGAAGCCAGCAGCAGGTCCATCAGTGTTAGGGGGCCAACCACTTCTTCTGTGCTACCTGGAGGTGTGAAACATTGGGAAGCACATACTGGAGGCCATTTCAGGGGTAGTTAAAGATTCAATGACCAAGGTGAGAGAAGTGCTAACCAAGCGGAAAAGAGAGGGAACAAGCCCAAGGTTGGTTTGAATCCTGGTTTAACAATTCTCCTAGGTTCACCACCCTGATCTCCTCCCTAGTAGGTCCCTTAATCGTCTCGTTTTTACTACCGACTTTTGGCCCCTACATTTTGAACCACTTGGTCACTTTTGTCAGGGAACATATAGCTAACGTACAGCTAATGGTCTTAAAGTAGAAATATAGAGAACTAGATACAGAAGACCAGGAGTATGAGCTATCAGAATACCAAAGTAGCTTCAGGATTGAAGCATGCACAAGAAAAAGGGGGAAATGAATAGGTCAGCTCAGAAACTTTGGGAAATTCCACCAGGCATTCCCCCTCCTGGAACAGAGAGGACATGAAGCACATAGGCCAGAAGGGAGAGGCCCCTACCTCATTACCAATCAGTTTAAAGGGCACACTGTTCCACCAATCATATTGTGCCTAGTTGCTGATGCTCTATTCTGCCCCTGAAAGCTGTATAAAAACTCACCCAATGGGCTGCCCAGGTTACCTCCTCTCTTTCAGATACAGGGCCATCTCAGCACTCTGGAACAATAAATTCTCTTGCTTTTGCCTTGACCCCCAGCTCCATGTTGTTCATTCGGAGGGTCCCCAGTAACTAAGGCTTGTCAGAGTCTTACAAGGGTAGATCTAATCGGCCTCACACAGCTACTTGTGAGCATCAAGATGTTCTGGAGGTTCTGCAAAGAACCACAGGAATGGAGAAATTATGTTTCAGGTGTTGCCAACTTTGTAATCTAAGTTCTGGATACCGAATGAATTCTAGAGTTAGTAGCCCTCAGATAGCCTCCACTCCTAGGACTGTCACTGCTTAACAAAAACATAGGCTTTAAACTTCTGTGTCTATAATGGGCAAACCAAAAAAGCATGTTGAGAAACCACTAGCTTATGGAGTGAAAAACAGCAGATTAGATCATGCTTCAATTGGTGAAAAAAAAATACTTAAGAACTAGATTGATTAAAATGAAACAACATTCATAAGACATGTAAATATTTTCAGAAATGTGATCCTTTGTCTGAACAACCTTGCAATGTTTCTTTGACAGAATAAAGATAGATAACTGAAAGGTTGTTGAGCAACCAATCAATAGGCAATGATAAATAATTTTGAGAACTTAATATGTGGTCTCACCTATGGAATAAAAATCTCAGAATGCAAGGAAAATATTCAAAAAGTAGAAACCATAGAGAAGATTAAATAGCTGGATGGTGAAACCAGGAAGCATGTTTTACAGATGAATGAAAAGACATACTGGAGAGTCAAGGTGCAGTCATTTTCTAGATATGTGTCTTTCAATACCAGACAGGCTTTGAAGACTTCTATCCTTCCTGTAGGCTCAGAATATTAATATTTCTCTGGATACTACATAGAACAGTGGGAATGTCAGAAATTGAATCTGTACCATTGATAAAACCTCAGGTCCCGGTCTCTTATCATGCTCCCAATTTATCTTCTATCCCACTGCTTAAGGCAGATTCCATGGGCATTAATCCCTAAATTAGTTCAGTGTGCTAGTGATGGGGAAATCAAACTGAGTAAGCAAGTGTCTTTGTGAACTGCAACAAGTCAGACAACTTCATAAAAGGGCTATTTCATTTATAAAGTCTATTTTTATCTATAAAGTACTCAAATCGAGTGCACCCCTGTTTCAAAACTATAGAGTCATGAAGAAATGAACATCAAAATGGCTATGTCCACAGTTATGCTTGTATTATATGTCACAAAACCACCCAGTTCTTGTTATTTGCCAAGAACACTTCATGATGATATGCATCCAAAATACAGATTAGTACTTCAGTTTTATGAAGTAAAGCATTTATTATGAT
Organism: Mastomys coucha; assembly: GCF_008632895.1. Classification (NCBI taxonomy): domain Eukaryota; kingdom Metazoa; phylum Chordata; class Mammalia; order Rodentia; family Muridae; genus Mastomys; species Mastomys coucha. The sequence continues at coordinate 24,331,806 of NW_022196909.1, forward strand.
CTTTGTACCTATTTCAAAAACTTGATTTTAAAGAAAATGTCCTTATTAATTTCCCATTTGATTTAATTGGATTTAAAATTAAACCTAGTTCAGGAGTAATTTGCCTGAATGTGAGGAAATGGAAAGAAGAAATCTATTTTTTTATTTTAAATTTGAGCAGAGCAGTAACAGCATAAAGAAATAAAAGATTAAAATCTGTATTGTTTCTAAAGCTGTAAAGCTGTAGAAGAAGCAACAATCATTGGGATAAGAAAATTTCCTAGCAATAAAGTGTTCTTCTATTTATAAGGGGCAACAACTCCAGGAAAGCCTGAATATTCATAAAGCAAACACACAACAGGTGTTTCTAAAGGGCCAGCCATTCTTCTATGGTGGAAAGGCTACAGTAGCAGGTGAGACCAACATATCTCCATCAACAAGAACCTAAAATAGAACAACAACAGCAACAACAACAACAAAACTTCAGGTCAGTTTTTTTAGTAGAATGAGTAACTGAATGGAGAATAATTAAGATGGTTTTATTATTGTTTCATCCTTGAAGACTGTTTTTCTCATAATATTTCTACATAATATATCCTGATTAGAGCTTCCTTTCTCTGTATTTTTCCCAGTTCCTCTCCACATCTTTCCCCTTCCAGATCCACAAGCAAAAGATCAGAGTTCTGAGAAATAATTATGATAAGATATGATGATATGATATGTGAAATATGACATAAAGATGAAGTAAAAATTAACACATCAGAGTGGTCCAAAACAAAAGAAAAACCTAAGGGAAGGCACAAGAAACTCACATGTTCTCACACTCAGAAATCCCATAACAACACTAAACTGGGAAGCACAATAAATATTCAAAAGAGAGAAGGAAATATATATAAATGAAATAAATTAAAACAAACAAACAAAAAAGATAAAATACAATTTTACTGTGAACCCATGGCAGATATTAGCAGTTGAGAAACCTCCAAAGATGCTGCTGAGTTTTTTGTTTGCCATCTGCTGATGGTCATGTAGTACACCCTTAAGAGCAGGTTGTTTTCCCAGTGAGACCTCCTTGATGAAAATTCAGTTTTCATTTACAAGTGGTCATCAACTGAAGATTGCTTCTGGTTTAGGAAAAGAACTTTGAGCTCAAGAACCCCATGTAGTGCTGACAAACTCTATGGGTGATGCTTTTAGTCTCTGTAAGCTCATAGGTTCATCAGTCCTATTCACTTAGAAAGGCCTGATGCCTAGATGTCCCCCAACCCTTCTGGCTGTTACACTCCTTTGGCATTCTCTTCTGTAGCATTTCCTGAGCTCTGAGGGTCAGGATTTGATGAAGACATCCTGTTGAGGGTTAAGTGTTCAAAGGCCTCTTACTCTTGGCCTACTGTCTGGCTCTGTATTTGTTCTTATCTATTATAGTAGGAAGCTTCTCTGATGTGGGATTAACAAGACACTCTCCAGGTATAAAACAATGTCTTCAGGAGTCTTTTCTTGTTAATCTGTTTTCAAGTACTTGGTGTTACTCTAGGTTCCTAAGATAAGGATCATCGTCATCCTTATCACTCCATGTGGAGTGAGGTTTAAGACAAATCAAGTAATTGTTGGTCACTCCCACAAGCTCTGTGCTACCACTGTGCTAGCATATCTTCCAGTCAGGCATCATTAGAAAACAAAAGGCAGTAGCTGACTTTGTGTTTACATTTTTCTTTTGCATGTCTGCAAAGCTCCTTCCTGTGCAAAAGATGCTAGCATGTAGGGGGTAAGGGCATTATACCATCATGGACCTCAGAAGCAGCCCAAGCCACAGACAACAATATGGTCTTGAAGAAAGAGGCCACAGATAGCAGTATGGCACCCAGTGACAATCTGGCCCATAGACATAAACAGCACAGACCACAAACATCAACGATGGCCTCTGTTGGCAACTGTACCACAGACCCAACTTGGCCCTCTGTGGGCAGCACAAGCCACTCGCTTTGACATGGCCCCAGTCGGCTGCACGGCTCATTGACATCAACATGGTTTCAAGTGGTGGCAGAGATTGAGAGCATCTGCATGGCCTTTAGTGGTTACACGGGCCGTAGACATCAACAAGGCTCCTAGCTACAGTAGGACAAGGTAACCCATCATGGTTTCCAGCAGTAGCATGGCCAGTAGACCTTAATGTAGTCTCAGACAGCAATATAAGCCACATATATCAACACAGCCTCAGGCTATGGACATCTACATGGCCTCAGGTGTTAGCAGGGGCGTAACACATCCATATTCTCTCAAAGAGCAGTCTCCATGGACATCCATATGAAACTCAGGTTTAAACATCGCCTGGGGCCATAGCACTGACTATGGATACTATCATACCTGTGAGGCAGCACAGATTGTACAAGTCTTTCAAGGAGGTCCAATCCAGAAAATGAACTATTCATCTTGGACATCTTGTCATTGCTCAGAGCCCAGGCTGGGCAGCATAGAGGTTGCTGTGTCTGAACAAGCTCCAGGCTTTTGCACACCACCCTGTCAACCCTACTCAGCAAGGACATATTTTCCCATTGACTGCAACCTTCTCTTACACCTGTCACCACTATCACATCTCTAGTTCGGCCTTTCTTCACTGTACACAGGTAGCTCTATTTCTCCTTCTTTCCCAATTCTCCATGTCATATCCATTCTTCATAGTGGTAATGGAAACTGCAGTGTGTGACAGACACACATACACCCCCCCACACACACACAATAGATAGATAGATGGATAGATAGATAGATAGATAGATAGATAGATAGATAGATAGATCAGCACTTGAAGCAATTATTCATTGAAACAAGTTGTTGGTCTGGTTCAAGTTTTCTTGTTTCTATCATACCATCGTTGAGAATGTTTTGGCTATCCTGTTATTCAGAGTCATGGTAATCATGCAGCTAGGCAGGGTAACTGGTATCAAGATCGGCTGGAGCTCCAGGCTACTGCATACATCCCTACCATCCATAATGATGACAGCTGCCCCAAGGCTCACAGGGTTCAATCTTTGTGCTTGTAGCCTGCAGACTTCACCACTGCCTTGTGCTCTTTTTTTTTTTGCCCAGCAGTGTGATCATTGTGGGCTGCAACCACAGCAGCTCCATTCTGGGAGGTAGCCAGTGAACCTAGGGCTAGCCCTATTCAGGAATAACATCTGGTTCTTCAGAACTGGCTCCTCCATGCACTTCAGCACCTTGCAGACGGAGTAGATGTTGAGGTGAACTGACTCTCTGCTCTGGATCTGGGCCCAGATAGCAGCCAAGTTGGGCAGCTGAGTCTCGTATGGATTGTGTCAGTCCACTCCAGTCTTCCTCGTGCCTGGTTAGATTTACCTTAACCAGGATATTTTTATATTATTTGCAGCTATTATAGAAGTTATTCTTTCTGCGATTTCCTTTCTCAGTTCATACACCATTTGTACAGGAGGGCTACTGATTTATGTCAGTAAATTTTATATCCTGCTATTTTGCTGTAAATATTCACCAACTCTAGGGATTTTCTGGTGGAAATTTTATGGTCACTTGTGTATACTATTATATCATCTGCAAAAAAAAAAAGATACTTTGACTTCTTCCTATCGAATCAGTATTCTCCTGATTTCCTCTAGTTGTCCTAATGCTGTAGGTAAGATTTCAAGTAATACACTGAGTAGGTATGGAGAAACTGGGCATCCTTGTCTTGTTCCTGATAAAAGTGAAACTGCTCTGAATTTCTCTCCATTTAAGTTGTCGGTGGCTGTGGGCTTGCTGTAAACTGCCTTTAGTATGTTTAAGCCCTTTATAAATTTAACCTCTCCAAGACTTTTCTTATGAAGGGGTACTGGATTTTTGTCTCTCGTTTTGTTTATATGATGGATTATTTTTATCAATTCGCCTATTTTCTACCACTCCTGCATCTCTATGTTGAATTCTACTTGATCATGCTGGATGACACAAGGAACTATTGGCCAATTTGTTTTATGAGGTTACAGTTACACTGATACTCAAATCAAGTAAAGACGCCAAAAAGACAGAATTACAGACCAATTTCACTTATGAACGCAGATACAAAATTTTCAACAAAATATTTGCAAACTGAATCTAAGGATATATCAGAAAGAAAGGTCTTCACACTCTATAGTTGACAGTGTATCTGCACCATGGAGCAAACAGAGAACTGGACACGTGTCAGATACTGTACCTCCAGGGACTATTTTCTTATTTGCTTAAAATTGCAGTGATCTTTGTGTACTGTCCTGCATATGACAATGTGATGTGCCCAACTGAATCAATATCAGGACCATATTATTGGTAATCCTGATCCAGTGTCTCATGTCTAACCTGCCAATCAAATATCAACCCCTTGCACACTTACTGCTTGAGCAGTATGAACTCATTTTCTAAGTGTGAATATTAAGTGGTGGCTATACATATTACCTCCTATTAATCTCTATGATAAGTCTACTAACTGACATCTCAAATTTATTCCCTTAAGATCAACATGCTGATATTTAACTGTCCTTCTCAGGCCGCTCTTGTTCTTCCTTTGTAAGTAAATGAAATGAAACTTCATAATTTGGGATATTTAGCAGGGGAACAAAATTCTGGTCCTTGGTTTTGTTTTGTTGTTTTGTTTTTTCACTTATATTCTATCTATCTAATAATATTTTTCACTCATCTATCAAAATATAAACTAGAATTTGACATTATCAACTCTCCTAAGGCCTGTCACTCTATGTATATCAACTGTGTGTATCATTGCTATAGTTCTACCTGGTCTGCATGACTCCTGTCTTGTTCTACTACAATCTTTTCTTCTAGAAGAAGATGTCCTTATTGGCACTGGGGCACTTGCTTATGACCGTTCAACTCAAAATCTCTGATGAGCTCCCAAACAGCCTTCTTGAGATGGCCTTACTCACCAAACCTGAAGTGAGCTACAGTTTCCTCTATGGTTCTGCATTTTCTGTTAGTGCCAGAGCCTTTTTAGGTTTTAATGAGATGTACTCCCACAGAAATGCACTTTATCATCCTGCATCTCCTTTTGCTCTTTTTAAATTAGAATTCAGTCCCCCCTAAAGGCTTGTCTCAAGATTTACCTCCTCAAAGGTCTAGATCTCTTTCGTTAACTTATTCTTTTCCAACTAATTCATGACAAAGCAGCATAAATTTATATGATCACTTTTTATTTTGCTTTAAACACATCAACTTCCACAGGATGTTTTCATAAGAATTGAAAATTTTGCTGACTGATTGGCTCTGTTTTATTAAGATAGCATCAGGTATGTTAATGATTATGTTATATGTATTTACTAAATGGGTGAATAACTAAATTAAATGCATTTAGTTTACTGCTAAAGAAATTTAATTGTGGGAAAGTGTAGCCTGGTATAATTGGGAACTTAAGTTTCGGATTGATTTTTTTTTTCCATATAACAGTTTTATTAATTCTCTGGAAGTTTCACCTAGGTACCCCAATCAGAATCCCTTCTTAGTCATTTCATGTCCAAAATTCCTCATAGACTCCCCTACAAAAAAAAAAAAGTAAAAAATAAAAATAAGGGAAATGGGGGGGAAACAACAACAACAACAACAAAACAGAATCCAAGTTTACTATGTGTTATCTATCTCCTCCCTGCAGCACAGTCAAACTCTTGGCCTGCTCCTTAAATAGAACTGAGTCCTTCCCCTTCTATGCTTCTGTCAAAAGCCATCTATTGGGGAGAGCTACTATTCAGCTCTCCATCACTTTTAAAATATCTCTTTCGTCCTTCCTTGTCTAGGCTGTTACTTTTTGGAGAAATGGGGGAGTTTTCAGGGGTAGGGGTTGTAAAAGAAGCATTCCATGTCCTACCCTCTCAACTGTGCATCTGCAGTCATCAATATCACAAAAAATCCCTCCTTGGTTTTACTGTCTTGGGGTCCATGGATCTTGGGCTTCCACACATTTTCTGGAAATAAGTAAAGTCAATGAATAGGCCCCCCTGTTCCAGTAGGACCCGGGACCCAGACATGCCCCTCAGAGGCTGCCTGGAGCTCAGGCCGCCATGGCCTCAGTTAGCAACTCAGACAACTCAGTTCTGATTAGTATTTGATATCAAAATGGACACAACTTTTTATTTAAAAGAAAAATGCTTTACTTTGAATTCTTGGTGTTTCATTCCCTGTGTTCCAATGCCAGTCTCTACACAGGTGTCATACCTAGCAAGCTTCTTGTTATGTGTTCCCATTAATGGAAAATATAACTAGAATTTTATTTTACACAAAGGTCCAAAAATTCAAAGTGATGGTTGCCATACCAACTACATCTTAGCCCCTCAGCTCATATGAATTTTTCTATTACTTATACCCTCTCTTAACTTTTATGCCTTAAAATATATAAAGGCAATTTGTCTGCTTCCTACTACTGTGGGATTTGTCTACAATTTACGCTTCGGGGCTCACTGTGGGACTAGA
>NW_022196909.1:24338247-24382195 GCF_008632895.1 Mastomys coucha
AGAGCAAAACTAAAGTACTTTTATATTCCACATCTGCCCTGGTTCTCCCCAAAGCCTACATTTTATTAAGGTGCCTTCTCCTGACATATGCACGGCTGCTTTTTATCTGTCTTATGAGACTCCAGGCACAAATCCTCATCCTTAATCTTGCAATTCATATGGAAATTAGAGCTATACAGATTATTCTGTCTCCATGAGATGACTTCTTGTCTAGAGCTGTATTTTAGGAGAAATAATAGAATCAGGCTAGCTGGATGCCATTTCTTCAGGCTTTTATTGGAAGAATAGTTGATGGCCACACCACTTCGGGACATTAACTTGTTCCTGCCATCTAAGTTGAAAGTTAAGCTACTAAACACAGCTTCATAGCCCTTTGTTAGTGGCTTTGGATTGAACATGTCACCTTCACAAGATTATATTCCAGTTAAAATAAGAAATAAGCAGGTCAACTTCACAAAGTTTCCTAGCAACCAGACAAGGAAGAAATTCTCCATTTGGCAGAATACAAATTTTGAGTTAAGTGCACTGGATAAACAGATAAACTTACAGGATAGGTATCATGGCAAATATAATTTGACTTCATTGAAAATTAATGTCAACTACTTGAAACACTAAGACCTACTCATGACCAGAACCCAAATGGTTTCCACTCTGCTTGATATAAGGACACACTATACCCACTTGGTTTTGTTTTTTTTGTTTGTTTGTTTGTTTGTTGTGTTTTGGTTCGGTTTTGTTTTCCATTTTGTAGAGATAGTTCAGGCCTTTACAGGTCTCTATGGAAAGTGAATCTTAGTTTACCTCTTAGAATAAATATAAACAAGATAATAAATCTGTGAATAAATTTAAATAAATTTCAGTTTTTTGTATTGTCATTTTTTTAACATATGAAGCATAACATAAACAGTACAACATTTTCATTGTATGCTACGTTCATGGGAATTGTTATTTGAAAGCTTCTATTGAGTGTGTGATTAGATATTAGGGGGCACACTTTTATGCTAAAGGATAAAAAGCTGTTGGAACTACTCAAATAAAAAATGAGTACAGTCTGTGACTATCTCAGGTTTCTAATTATATTAACATATTAAAGATCATATATAGAAACATGTTATACTCTCTGCTGAATATTATCACATATTTAATACATCATAAACAGTTTTCTTAAGTCTGTTTTCACTGTTGCTATGATTATCTTAGAATCATAATGTATAATGATCAGGGCTTTTATAAAAACATTAAGTAAGGTTAATTTCACAGGAATCATATTGGTCTTATTTGTACAAATATCTGTATAATTAGTACATGTTTAAGTCTGAAATTATGATGTTTCCTGTGTTTTAGTTTCTGCTTTCCTGACAAAGACTTCAAATTAATTAGAGATACAAAATCATTTTTGGTATTGTAAGTGACAATAATTTTAAAATATGCTTCACCTTTGTAAACCTGCTTAGCAGAGAAAAGATTGGATTCGAAGGAAGGAAAATTATCTTCTACCTATTCTGCTGTTCCTAATACAGTGTTACTTTATTCAAATCATTTGATCTTCTGTTATTTAAAAAGTTATTCTGTTTCAAAACTTTGTTTAAATTCTTCTCTAGAAATTATATATTAAAGGATAATGATGGAGAAAATGATAGTGAAACAAAGTTATTGAAACTAAAGGAGAGAGAAATGAAATAAGGCATTTAAGGCAAAGCAGAATCTAGTTTATAGGAATAAATACTGGCTCTTTCACGTTAAAAGTCAGTGTGATCCCTCCCATAAAAGCAAAGCCAAAGAAGACCTCCAAAGTTCCTTCTCAATGCAGAGAGATAGCAGGTATGTCCTGCTAAGGCAAGGAAAAAGGAAGACTAGAGTAATTACCTTCATTATACAATTGTATATGTATTATACATGTATACAGTTTATTCTATAATTAAATTATTATCATTATCTATTATAAGGTGTGTTTTTTCATAATTGCTATTAGGTTCTGCTCAGGGTCTTCTTGTTCTTAGCTAATGGCCTTGAAGAGAGTTGTTTCTAACTGAGAAACTTATGGGCAGATACTGCCCTAAGTTAGTTATTGCTTGGATGGGTAATTCCACGTGATAAATTGACTCATCTAGATACGCAACATGCTATTTTGTATGTGCCTGCAAAGACATTTTTAAATGAGATTAGTATTCAGGTGAGTAGAATGTGCAGATATTTTCCAATGGGTGGAAGGCCTACGATGAACAGAAGAGCTAACCTTCTTCTGAGGAAGTAAGAAACTCTCCTTCCAGACTGATTTCCAACTTGGGTATTAGTTTTTTATCAGATGTCATAATGAAACTGACACAGAAGTTCTTTCTGGATCAGCCTATCAGGCTTTAGACTATAAATATGTCATTGGCTTGTAGATTTCATGATCTGAATTTACACAAAGTGTTGGCTTTCTTAGTCCCCATTAATAGGATTATCATGCATATCCAAAGCCTTGACACTCATAAGGCCATTCCATAAGACATATCTCTTTACAGACAGACAGACCTCATATAATCCTATTCCCATACATCATGGTCTAGTGTGGTCACCAATAATAATAATTCAGCCCACGGACTGAGTCTTTGTGCCTTGTCTTCTTCAAATTCAGATATCATAGTCTGAACCTCCAATGTGATGTTTTGGAAAAATTGTCCTTTGAAGGGTGACAAAGTTATTTGGCTTAGAAAGTCCAGCGTATGTATGCTGGCTTTCTCATCCAGTAATCACATGGTAGGCTTAAGAGCACAATGAGAAGATAGCTATATACAAACTAAAAGGGAATCCCAAGCAGACACTGATCCTGCAGATACCTTGAAATCAGACATGTATCTTCCTGTAATGTCACAGAAGACAAGTCAGTTGTTTAAGCCATCCTGTCTATGCATTTGGCTTTGACACTCATTTTTGTCTAATAACTAGAATTTATGTAGTGTCTTGTATTTATAAATATATTCATTATCATATTACAATTTCTTTAAAATCCAAGAAATAGATACTTCTTGACCACATATTAACTGCTCCAAAATTGAGAATTTTTAATATCATAAGTCAAGATATGTTTTGCGTGTACAGTATTTTCAAGATATCACTTCAATATTCTATTGTGTGCTTTCCTCACCCATGTAATCTAAGTGACAGACAAAAAATAAGTACGAATTCTGATTGTGGCAGAGGCACAACTCTCCCACTTCTTCATCAAATCTGATATTAATAATAAACAGCATGATAATCCTATCTTCTCTACTGCAGTGGTCAACTGTTGACTTTGGAAAAATGTCACATAATGGATTATCCACATAATGGATTTCTACATTTTTCTACATTTTTCCCTACTTCTAGGAGAATGTAGTAGAGTCCAGGATCATTCCAACTTTCCAAGAAAAGCAAGAAAGATAGCCAATGAAATGTGTTCTGCATTCAAAATTAGTGACACTTCACAAAGGGAGAAAACAGGGTTTTACTCTTAAGGAAGTCATTTCACAAATTTTTAAATCACTGTGCTTTTCAATTAAGTAATCTAAAGAAGTAGAGAACACACACAAGTTATATGGTAAATTAACTTACAAAGTTGATTTCTGGGCTTAAAAATAATAATTGAAATTTTGCCTAGGGAAAACAACTGAACAATTTCAATGTAAAAATTAAAAAGATAAATCAAAAGAAAAACTCAAAAATATAATCAGTAACCTCTATAGTTCTCTCTATATACTTAGTAGATTTTATAGTTCTCCCTATATTTACTATATACACACAAACATGTTTCATCATTTTCATTCTCCCATCCCACACAGGTTTCTACAAGAAGGAATGGAGTCATTAGAAGCATGTTCCAATGGAGATGTTTGGGTTCACTACATGAAGAGATAACAGCGTTTTACTGGGTTTACTAGTTAAGGCTCTTTAAAGAAACAGAATTGGTATAAATATAAATATATATAATATATAATTTTATTTACTATACAATCTTAGTTAAAAAAGACTTCTGATTTCAGAAAATGTATTAAATTTATCTGACAGTTCCGACTTCTCTATTGCATTATCTATAGAATTTTTTTCTAATACTCACATTTTAAGTACCTAAAAATACTTATAATGTGATTTTAAAATTTTGTTTTCTTTGAAGTATATTTTAGTAATTATTTCTTATTTAATACGAGTTATATTTTCTTATTTCTTTACTAGCCTGGTAAAATTTTCTAGTATTAAACATGTGATTGGGGCATTAGAGGTAGGCAATCAAGACTAATTTTTCTTTGACAGCAAGTGACCTTGTTAGCAAATCCTCCTGGACTTTCTGCTTTTATTTGTGAAATTTATAGTTCAGGAAATTCAATAACTATGAACCTTAAGCATAATACTATGTTTAAAATGTTATATTTGAAATTAAAGAAGTAAAAATTACTTCTAAAAACTCAACAAAAATGACAATCCTCAGGGAACGCTTTAATGATAATGAAGTAGTGTAATATAAATCACAAATGCCTATGTTTCGAAGGGAGGCAAGGGAGAGGCTTATAGTTAATCAAGGAATATGTATTACAATGATTCATTCAATAGTCTGTGTATCTTTTTATCACTTATCATTCCTGTGCACATTAAATTACTTAATTTAAGCATCTATACCACTATTCCAGGTATTTTAATAGTGCTTAGAGTGCAAATGGAACAGGTTGGATACACTAGAGATTTGAAAACTTCCCGAATATCTCTGCCCATGATCCAGACTCTTTTTCTATGTGTAACCTCAAATGCATGTACGCCTTTTAGAAGCAATTTGTATATAACAGAAAATGCCAACATTTCCCTGTGCCTTTTACTTAAGGTCATGTATTTATACTTTCAGACATACTTGGCTCCATTTACACTGATTTAAAAAGTTCTTTTTAAACCACAAACAAGGTATGTACTTGCTGATAAGTGGATATTAGCCCAAAAGTTTGGAATACCCAAGATTCAAATCACAGACCATATGAAGCCTAAGAACAAAATACTCACAGGAAGAGAAATATGGAGACAAAATATGGAGCAGAGACTGAACAAAGGCTATCCAGAGACTGCCCCACCTGGGGATCCATCCTATATACAGCCACCAAACCCAGATGTTATTGGGGATGCCAGGGAGTGCTTGATGATAGAAGTCTGATATGGCTCTCTCCAAAGAGGCCCTGCCAGAGCCTGACAAATACAGAGGAGAAAGCTCACAGCCAACCATTGGACTGAGCTGGGGGTCCCTGATGGAGGAGATCAAGAAGGGACTGAAGGAGCTGAGGGTGTTTGCAGCCCCATGGAGGGAGCAACAGTGACAATAGGCCAGAGCCCCTGGAGCTCCCAAGGACTGGACCACCTACCAAAGAATACACATAGAGCAACCCATGGCTCTAGCCACATATGTGGCAGAGGATGGCCTTGTTGGACACCAGTGGGAGGAGAGGCCCTCAGACCTAAGGGTGTTCAATACCCCAGTGTAGGGGAATGCTAGGGCGGGAGGATGGACAATGGGTGGATGGGAGAGCACCCTCACAGAGGCTGATGCGGGGATCAGATGGGGGTTTCTGAAGGAAAGACTTACAGAGGGGAAAACATTTGAAATGTAAATTAAAAAAATATCCAAGAAGAAAAAAGTTCTTTAAAATTGAACAGTATTTCTGTTTTATATGTTGATTATTTTCCTAATATTTTTTCCACAGTTGACCTTCTGCCAGTTGTTTTTTTCAGTTTGATTCTCTTTAATTTTACCATACAGAAGTTAAAATTTATTTTCCTTCTCAAAGGTTCTTTTTTCATTATAGATTGATTTTCTCAGATGGCCAATTACCTACCTGGTGTACTGCCCCTCCCATGTTGTTGATTTTGCTGTTAATGGCTCATAGCACCCCCATCTTTGGAGAATCATTCTCAGCAGATGTTCAACCTGGAAAGCCACGGCTCCATGGAGTGAAGGTGAAGGCCATAGTTACTGACTGACTGAACAAGAAACACACAAATCTAGTGTATTTGTATATGCTTGGTCAAGGGACTGGCTCTATTAGGAGGGGTGGCCTTGTTGGAATAAGTGTGTCACTGGGCGTGTGGGCTTTAATTCCTTTGTCCTAGCTTCTTGGAAGTGAGTCTTCTCCTAGCTTCCTTCAGACGAAGAGGTAAAACTCATAGCTCCTCCTGCACCATGCCTGCTGGAATTCTGCCATGTTCCCACCTTGATGATATGGATTAAAGCTTTGAACCTGCAAGCCAGGCCCAATTAAATGTTGTCCTTATAAGAGTTGCCTTGGTCATGGCATCTCTTCACAGCAGTAAAACACTAACCAAGACACTAGTTACCATATTTCATAATGGCCTAAGCTCTATTTTAACAGTTCCTCCCAAACGAAGTTTCACTTCAAACTATCCATTTTTACTGCCCCTCTGCATCCTGCTCCTTCTAAGTATACATGGTAGTCCAAAACATGCATGCATTTTATACCTGCCTCAGTATCTTCTCTAGTCAATGGAGTCTAAAAGCTACAATTTCTTTACCTCAGACACAAACTAATTTAGGTATTTACTTGTTATTACTTACTGTAAAATTATACCTGTAACAATCCATAATTTCTATTAGAATAATCTTTTTCTGTTGGCCATACTATTAATTTTAGTACATATTACATGACAACATGTGTATTAAGCTGAGATGTGCCTGCAAAAGAACTACTAAATATGTACTGAAATTTCATCAAGCCACAGAAAAACAAGTAAGACTAGCTGAGATGAAATATGTGAACTAGTACATAATAGAACCCAGGAAGAAACCAGAGTTCAAATTAGAGAAACACACAGCTGATATAAGTGTTAAATAACACTCTAATCACTATATTATTCCAAGTTTTCTTCTCTTTGTATCCTACTATTGTTGGTTAATTTTCTTTTCCTGCTCTGGCTTAAATGAAGCTTCTCTCTCTCTCAAAGAGAGAGAGAGAGAGAGAGAGAGAGAGAGAGAGAGAGAGAGAGAGAGAGATGGTTGCATTCTGAAATTCTACTATATATTTTTAAAATCCTATAAGCAATTTTGGTTTAGTGCAGGGCAAACACCTGACTTTGAGCCAAGCAAGTGTGTTAAGAAAAGCATATTTTCCATTTAGTTGGTTGAATTTTATATATATGGATATAAATATATGGATATACAAGGAGGAAAGAGGAGGTCTTGAGAGACACAGATTTACCTAGTAAATTCTTGATGGGAGTTTTTTCATTTTGTATAAATAGCTCAGAGCGTATGCCTTTCTATGACCTGAAACACAAGTAACTGCCACAACCTGAACTTCTGAACCCATTTACTCATGGTGAGATTCTAGCATATGTTTTGGTGTCATCTAGAAGCAATGACATGGTGCAGAAGTCATATGTGCTAACCTAAAGTCATAAACTGAATTAGAGCAAATATAAAAATTCATCATCTGACAGCACTCCATTTTACTTCACAATTTATTAATCTTATAATAATGTGGTAAAATAGACAAAGCTACATACCAATGACTTCCTTAATGTACATTTTAAGATACACAGGTATGTTAAAAACATAAGCACAATGCAATCCTTTCCATAATTTTCCTGTTTTTTCATTTTAGTCAAGTCCCAAGCAAAAATACTGTTTGCTAATTTCACTGCACCTAGCCTTCCTGAAGCTTCCTTAATTTCTAAGATCCAGGGGTTGAAAATCTACAGGATACAAAGTAAATGTTTGTGGTAATGTCTTCATTAAGGTTAAATTAAACAGAAGAAAGTGTTAATTGTATGCAAGGAAAACCTAAATGAGCTAAGTCTGAGACTGTGAAATAGGCTCCCCAGAGGAAGCCTTTGAATGGATTCTTTCAAAATTACCCAAGCAAAATTCTTTCAGGCAGACACTGTAGATTTAGGTCTCTGTTGCCAACATCTTTGGAAAAATAGAGTATGTAAATCAGAAATGCATCACCAAAAACTATAAAACATTATAATTCTGTATTCACATCTGTCTTAATCAGGGTTTGTATTCCTGCACAAAACATCATGAACAAGAAGCAAGTTGGGGAGGAAAGAGTTTATTCAGCTTACACTCCACAATGCTGTTCATCACCAAAGGAAGTCAGAACTGGAACTCAAGAAGGTCAGGAAGCAAGAGCTGATGCAGAGGCCATGGAGGGATGTTACTTACTGGCTTGCTTCCCCTGCCTTGCTCAGGTTGCTTTCTCATAGAACCCAAGACTACCAGCCCAGGGATGGCACCACCCACAATGGGCCCTCCCACCTTTGATCACTAACTGAGGAAATGCCTTACAGCTGGATCTCATGGAATAGTTTCCTCAAGGGAGGCTCTTTTCTCTGTGATAACTCCAGCTTTTGTCAAGTTTGATACACAAAACCAGCCAGTACAACATCCTTACTTGTTTATGAAGTATGAGTATATTTTCTAATTTCTCATATATGTGTATATAAAATTATATATCTATGGAAGCCTGTCCACCATCCCTGAATTATCCATTGTGTGAACAAGAACAAATAAAACTAGTAGGAGATACTCTCAAGATAGATATTTTCCTTCTAAGTTAGGACACTACACAATTGTGAGTTCTGATTCTTATTTTCTATTTAGATTCTATAGTCTTTATAATCATCTGATATATGGTAAGAATTTCAATTTCAACTTAGTCTCTATTAGGACTTAGCCATATAATGTGACTCCTTTGTTAATGTCCTTCTTTCCACTTTTATAAGATATCCAACAGCTTGATTTCTGGCTTCTCTGCTGTTTATGTGATCTCTACCTAGTTCTATCCTTTGTTTCAGAGTTCCACACATCATTAATGGAAAGAACTAAGCAAAAGGATGTATAAAACAGACAAACAGAAGAATTTATTTTCTATTGATTGAAAATTTGTGTCATTATATCTTCTGACCAAGAAACTGGTAAATATTTCAGATCACACAACATGGAGAAACTAGAAGATGTTTTAGAGCTAAGATTGTTGCACCAAGGCCCTTTGGGTGTCTTCCTCCACCTGCACCCATGGCAGATCTATGTGTCTGCTCCTCCACCCCACTGCTCTACCTGTCTTCCAGGAAGCCTGCTATAATCAGGGGCACAGGAGACCTGCTCTAACCAGAGACACAGCACTGCCTGCATCCCAGGAAACCTGCTCTATTCTGGGACAACAGCTCTACATGCCACTGGGGAGGCCTGCTCCAATTTGATTCACCCAGACCAGTTAACACCAGAAACAATCAGATGGCAAAGGGAAACACAAAGACATAACCAACAGAAGTCAATGCAATTTGGCACCATCAGAACCCAATGCTCCTACTACAGCAAGTAATAGATACCCAAACACATCTGAAAAGCAAGATTCTGATCTTAAATCCCATCTCATGAAGATGATACAGGCCTTTAAAGAGGAAATATATAATCTCCTTAAAGAAATACAGGAAAATATAGTCAAACAGATAGATCTTAAAGAGGAAACAAATATACCCTTTACAGAAATACATGAAAATACAAACAGGTGAAGGAAATGAGCAAAATGGTCCAAGACATAAAAATGGAAACAGAAACAATAAAGAAATCATAAATGGAGACAACCCTGGTGACAGAAAACCTAAGAAATAGAACAGGAACTATAAATGCAAGAAGCACCAAGAGAGTACAAGAGATGTAAGAGGAAGTCACATGATCCTGTCCCTAAAGAAAGAGTTGCAAATAATTAAAGACTGCTGAGAGATGGACAATCAGTCTTTCCGAGGACAAGTCCCCTAGTTGGTTATCCAATAACAAGCCATAAGCCTTAAAAACATACATGCAAGCAATACTAAACAAACTCAGCAGGTTATAATTTCAAATTTATTCTCTCTCTCTCTTCTCTCTCTCTCTCTCTCTCTCTCTCTCTCTCTCTCTCTCTCTCTCTCTCTCTCTCTCTCACACACACACACACACACACACACATACACACATACATTGTGTGGATATGCATGTATGCATGTATGTATGTATGTAACAATAATAATTTTAAAAACTAAAGACCGTACATTTAGATGAAGCAAAGGTAAGGGGCACTGAGGGATTAGAGGGGGAAATGAAAAAGTAGCATAATATTTTAATTAAAAACAGATTTTTAAAAATTAAATTAAGAAGAAAGCTTTCTGGAAAAAGCCTCTTGGATAGACCCAGAGGCTTGTTTCCATGACTACCCAGTTTCTGTCTAATTGACAATCAAGATTAATAACCATAACTTCCAAACATTGGGTGGAAGTTCACATTTAATTATAATTCATCTATAATATTATCATGTTCCTGTGAATATTTTCGCTCTGTTATACAAATATCAGTTGAATGTATGTGTGCAGATCAGTTTCTCAGTTGATTATATTCTGTCCCTTTGCTTGCTGAGCCTACTCTCTCACAAACTGACCTGGTCATTGCTAATGGAACTTTGAATTTACTTTTGTAATTTTATTCTGTAAGTATTTGCCCTCATTTTTTTTCTTGTTTTCTTTCCCAAAACTAAACTAACCAATCTAAATCATTTGTTTCTCCACATGACCATTAGCACCAATGTATCAAATAGATGAGATATTTTCATTAATCATATGAGTTTCACTAACTATATAAAATTTTGTTTTATTTTAAAATATAAAGAAATTTTATATTTTAAAAAGTTATGAAATTAAAATTTTAAATTAATGGAATATTCTAATTTTAAATATAGTGTATTTTTTTTCTACAAAAGTGTCTCTTTTTTAGCATAGAAATTATAGTTATTGGCCAAAGGGGTTAAATGAAAACATCCAAAAATCCCAAGCTGTTCCTAAGGTTATAGGTTGCTCTTGAAAAGCTTATGGTAAAGCCTATTGGGGAAGACAATACCTACAGAACTCATTGAATGCAGAGAAGTTTAACTGATGCCTACCTAGAGGCTTCACTCCTATGGGTTAGCATTCTGTACTCTGTACTCCGTAAACTATCAAAAGAGAAATGAAGACACCAACCCAGCTACAAACCCTTCTATCTACAATGGTGACCTGACTACAAGATAGGATAATGTATTCATCATACAAATTTGTGTAAATAACTACCAGAAGGAATCCATACCTGACACTGCTTTGGTGAGACTAGATAGTCCAGAGACTTAGGGGAAAACCAAATCCTACTACAGGGATGAAGTGATAAATGATTGGTGAAATCTTGCTATCATAGAACACTGATATAATGTTAGCAAATACAGAGAACAATACAGAGGTGCGTCGCCAGACAAGATGCACAGAGTGAGAGGCCTTGGAACACTCAGCCCTCAGCAGGAGGTTGACATCAAATTTCTCCTGTCCGTGCTTGGGGAACCCTACAAAGAGGAGGTAGAAAGAGCCAGAGGGGATGGATGACGCCAAGGAAACAGGGCCTTCTAAATGAACAGGATTGATGCATACAGGAACTCACAGAGCCTGAAGCAGCATTCACAGGGCCTGCATTTGCCTGTAGCAGTCGAGGTTCTAGAACTGAAAGAAGTAGACCCATGCCCCCATCAATACCCAAGGAACAATCCAACTGGCAGCCACCTGCAAATGAAAATTTAGTTTTCTATAACACAGTCATATTAGCAAAACACACTACTTTTAAAAGTAGCAGGCTGCATGCCGAATAGTGGAGGGCCAACAGGAAATGAACTCAGCGGCATCTTGGCAGTTTCTTTGTCTCATAATGCCAGGCCAGAGCCTATTTTCTCTCTCTTGCCCGTTTCTTTTACTTTTTTGTTCTTTGCATATTATGTATACGCAAATATTTCCATATGTATTTGCATAGATTGTGGCTTCCAGTTTTACATTTCCACGGGATTTCTGAATGAGAGAATAAGTGGGTCTTTGTCTGTATCTGCCTCTGGGCCTTTCTTGGGCTCCTTTCTTCCTGTTTGTTTGCTTTGTCCTATTCCGATAAGTTTTGTAATTGCTTCTCCTACCCCAGTCCCACATACACTCGCCTTTGCACAGCTGACATCATGATAGAGACACTCTTCTGACCTTAGAACCCAGTACATAGGCCCTACCACTTGCCAAAATAGGAACAAAGACCTAATCCATCAAAGACCTAGTCCGTTGTTCCAGGATCCAAGAGAAGCCCTTAACTACACTAACCTTGCTTTTTGGCTTCTATAGTTTTGCTTGTCGCTAACCGCTCTTGCTAACTTATATGTGTCGATTGGAATTTGGGTTTTGTGCACGAAGGCAAAGAAGAGTGAAGCTCAGTGTGCAAGAGTTGAGTAAGTGTCCCCACGCAGTGACTGTAAGTCAGAAATACAAGCTTTCTATTTAGCTTGAAGAGTCTATGTGTGTCCTCTGGTGGAATTAGCTCTCAGCAAGTTTTGTTTTATGATACTATATTTGTGTTTGTTTTCTAAGAGAGATGGACAGAGGGTAGCTCTGGATGGGAGGTGAGGTTGGGAGGAACTAGTCGTAGAGGGAGAGAACGCTTATAATCAGGACCTCTTGTATGGAAAAAAAATTCTGTTGTCATTAAAAGAAAAGATTAAAAACAAACAAAAAAACAAAAACAACAAACCCAAACCATAAATATCTATAAATAAATGAAGAAAATCTATTGATGGAATCAGGTATTATTGTAGAATACAATTTTATGAAAGTACCCTTTGTATTCAAACAGACTGAAGTTGTTGAGCTGCACAGACAATGCATCTCAATATCACTTAAGCCTTCGCTGGCCATCCTGCTGTGTACTCCACCCTTTTAAGTTGAACCTGCCTGGAAGAGAGCAGTGTACCAGCCAGCCTTACTATGCTTTGGATTTTCTATGCAATCAGTTTTTGCAACCTAAGCTGAAGTACAGCTTTAATCTAAATTATGCACTCTTCCATATCACCGGCTCAAAGTAATGCATGTGTGCTGTGGTAATCATCTGCTGTAAACAGCCAAATGGTTTTAAAAAAAACATTCATAATAAATATCCATAATAAATGTTGCAAAGGAGCAATGATGTTTATATTTTTAAGTTTGTATCAATACATCTTGTAGGTTTGTTCTACTCTAAAATTTTCCAAGATTTTATATATATACATATACACATATATATAAATGTGCATATATAGGTATATATATAATTAGAATACAAAAATACATTTCATTAGAGTATTTTATGCACCCTTTCCTTTGTTATTCCATTCTCTGTGCTCCTATCTCATGCCTCCTTCCTTCCCAACTTGTATCTTTTTAGTCACAGTAATTCTCCTTCCACACTTTTATTGATTATTTTATTTTATATACATTTCAAATGGCCCTCTTCCTAGTCTCTCCTCTGCCATCCCCACCCCACCCCCTCCCCTTTGCCTCTAAGAGGGTATTCCCTCACAATGCCACCCACTCCCACATCACCCCTCGAGCATCCCTCTTCTCTGGGTCAACAAGCTTCCACAAGACCAAGCACCTCCCCTTCCGCTGGTGCCAGATAAGGCCATCCTCTGCTACACACGCGGCTGGAGCCGTGAGTACCGCCATGCATACTCTTTGGTTGGTGGTTTAGTCCCTGGGAGTTCTGTAGGGTACAGTTAGCTGATACTGTTCTTCCTCTGGTACTGCAGCTCCTTCAGTCCTTCCCTAACTCTTCCGTTGGGGTCCTCGGGCTCAGTCCAATGGTTGGCTGTGAGTACCTGCATCTCTCTTAGTCAAGTGCTGGCAGAGCCTCTCAGAGGACAGCCATACTTGGCTCCTGTCTGCAAAGACTTCTTGTCGTCAGCAATAGTGGTGGGATTTGGTGCCTGCATATGGGATGGATCTCAAGGTACGGCGGTCTTCTAGATGGCCTTTACTTCAGTCTCTGCTCCAATTTTTGCCCCTGCATTTCCTTTAGACAGGAACAGTTCTGGGATAAAAATGTTGAGATTGGTGACTGGCCCCTTCCTCAACTGGGGGGTGGGTCGTGCCTATCTACTTGAAGTGGTTTCTTCAGGTTCTATCTCTCTTCTATTGGGTATTTTGGCTAATGTCACCCCCATTGGGTCCTGGGAGCCTTATTACCTTCCTACATTAATCGAGGTTCTCTATAGGAACAGGGGGGTCTTAGGAAGGTGGATTGAGAACAGCAAAAAGAAACTATTCAGAATCAATTGCAGGGTCCAAACTGACACCCTTGTAATGTGCTCAAGATGGCTCCCTAAACAGGTCTCCGTAGATAGCCCTTGGCTCTGTAATCTGCTTGAGACAGCTTTCTGTGAAGAGACGCCATGATCAAGGCAACTCTTATAAAGGAAAGTATTTAATTGAGGCTTGCTTACAGTTTTAAAAGGTCAATTCATTATCATCATGGCATTGTGCAGCCAAACATGGTGCTGGAGAAGTAGCTACCTGAGAGTTCTTCATCCAAATCCTCAGGCAGTAGAAAGAGAGAGAGCCTGGCTTGGGTTTCTGAAACCTCAAAGCCCACTTCCAGAAACACACTTTCTCCAACAGGGCCACACCCTTTAATCCTTTCAAATTGTGCCTCTCCCTAAGCTTTCAAATATATTAAATATATATTAAAAAATGGCCTATGGGGCCATTCTTATTCAAACTACTACACTGTTCATATTGTATTCTGATAGAGATTTGTTGCATTTTGTTTGTGTTCTAAGATCCTGGGTAAGGTTGAGTTTTAAGCTAATATTTCAGAAAGGGAAATTTCAAAACAGGAGATCATTCAGGCTGTGAAATGGATACAGCTTGCTGTACTTATTCAAGCTTGTACTGAGACACTGAAAAATACCAGGAAGAGAGGTGGAAAAAATGTAGTATGTCAAGAAAAAGCCATGAGAAAGTTTAAAGTCTTAGCCAAGGCAGGTGTTGAAATAAAGGAGCTATATTAAGTAGGAAACTCCTGCTCCACAGTGGAGCAGTAGGATGATTCTATCAGGAGACACTCAAAGTGGTGCAGCAGGATTTAATATTTGATCTACATTCCTTGCTCTACATTCCTTCTCCTTAAAATAGGGATGTTTACTCTGTGCCAGTGTACACTGGAGTTACGGAACTAACTTCTGTGTATAATATAGTTCACAATTGAGACATTATCTTGAGTCATAGAAAATACTTCAACTTAGAGCTTACAAAAGAACATTTGTAACTTTAAATGAATATGAAGATTTTGATGATAGGAGAATTATATTTGGCACTATTACATGTCCATGAATCTATAGAGACAAGTGGATGAAAGTTATAGATTAAAACAGATGTGTTTGTTTTTTTAAGATTTATTTATTTATTATATGTAAGTATACTGTAGCTATCTTCAGACACTCTAGAAGAGGGTGTCAGATCTTGTTATGAATGGTTATGAGCCACCATGTGGTTGCTGGGATTTGAACTCAGGACCTTCGAAAGAGCAGTCAGTGCTTTTAACCACTGAACCATCTCTCCAGCCCCCCAAAACTGATGTGTCTGAATACCAAGTTGACAATGGGTGGACCTATGAAGCTAATATTGATTGTCAATTTGACAGAATAACATAGAATATGTTTCTTGCCTCGAAGTTATCTAGATTGAATTAGTATCTGTATTCTTCTGTGAGAAATGATCTTGATTAAGTTAGTTGAGATGCAAGATTTGCTTTATCTTTGGGGCAGTACCAGAACTTAGGCTGGCTGTGAGCTAAAAATAAAGAGAGAGGAGAGAGAGAGAGAGAAAGAGAGAGAGATATGGAGGGAGGGAGGGAGGGAGGGAGGAAGGGGAGGAGGGAGGGAGAGAGAGAGAGAGAGAGAGGAGAGAGAGAGAGAGAGAGAGCTGAGCTTTAGCATTCATTATGCCCGCCTCCCTATTTTCAATGTAACTAGCTGCCTCAATGTCCTTCCAAAATGGCTTGCTCTCTATTTTAGAAGGCAGTTTAGAACTATGAGCCAAAACAAACCCCTCTTCTCTGAAGTTATTTTATCACAATGAGAAAAGTAATTCATATACCTTAAAAACTAATATATCTTAAAATATTTTCATTAAAATTTCCTCAAGCATTTTTAGCATTTCAGATTTTGAATTATGGTCATCAGACTATTTTGAGGTGTGTGTGTGTGTCCAAAGTAATATAGACTTAATTACAATTTTCTACAGGTAGATAATCTCAACAGTACTGCTTATTGAGTAGGCTTTTAATTTCCTAGTATATGTATTCAATACTTATTACAATATGGCATGTATTTTTCTGGGTATAATACGTATACCACATTGCTACTAGGTAGTAGATAATACCTAGATGTAGGAGCCATGACAATGAGTAAAAAGAACAATACCTTAGTAGCCAGCTACTCACTGATGATATCTGAGCCCTAGGCACTTGCTAGTAGATTAAGGAAAAGAGGATTTCAGATCCTTCGAGTTAGGGCGCTTTGGGCTTCCTAAGGTCTCTTCAAATGATCTTGGGAGACACTACAGTATACAGGAAGTATAAAGTTAACTGAAAGAAGGATTTTTATCTTGAAGCTTCCATACTTTTATTATCCATGGTGAGATCATGCTTTTGTGGCAATTCAATTAATGCTCCCATTGCTAATCTGTAATCCATACACTATAAGTGAAGTAAGAACAGTAAACTCACTGATCTGCCAAGTTGAACTTTAGTAGACTTATCCTCTGGTCTGTCACCTGTGTTCTCGCTAAGGTAGGTAGGTGTCTATTAATGTCTTAATGCAACAATGCATTTTTCAAAATTAGGTACTGTGGGTGTGTTTTTTACATACGGGTCCTCTATTTTGACCATAAATATACCAAAGTATGTTTCAACTCTTAGACAAGTTATATGCTTTCTCTTTCAATATATGTTTCTTTACTGTTGCTCTGATAAAACGCGATAGCCAGAGGCAACTTATACAAAGAAGAGCTTATCTGACTTATGGTTCCAGAGGGATAAGCATCCATTATAGTGGGAAGACAGAGCAGCAAGAACCAGGCAGAGCATCAGGAGAAGCTTAAATACAAACATGAAGCAGAGTAAGCAGCAGGATGAGGCTCTAACTTATCAGAGACTATCCTTCTACATGCAGCAGTACATCACCTAAGCCTTCCCTTGCCTCAGTCTATGGGGGTAGGGGCATTGCTTATTAGAATCAGCAAACAAGATGATCAGCATTTTGACAATTAAATCTTCAGGTGTGTTTTATTTATATGAAAGATAATTCTCATAATGCCCTAATCTGAAAGTAAAAATTATTTTAGCATCTTGCTTAATTCTCAAACATTCCCTAGAAAATATATTGACATAATAGTTTCTTCTTGGCATTTATTCATTTTTATGTAACTCTACTGTTTATTATACTTTAACATTGTCCATGATAATGTTGGTGGAAGGCTATTTCGTTGTTAATATTTTCAAGGTTGGTATTTTCATTGCTCTAATTACTGGAGTTGTTTGAAATTCAGTCTATGAAACTTAGGTGTATAAAAATGGTACTACAAACTTTAAGATGTTATTCATGGGAATTTGTCAGATGCTATTTGGTTATTATCTTTTATGACTTCATAACTATTAAACCATGGTCCTAACAATGGTGCTTTTATGTGTCTGTTCCTAATAAGTATGACAATAGTTATTTATTCATTATTAAAACAATATAATCTCATAAAACACATTTCCATTTCACTTACAAATATAGAGTACATTTTCTGAAAGTAAGGTTAGGCTGAACTGCAAAAATTCTTTCAAATGAAAATATTTTGAACTGTGTCTAAAAATCCTACAAAATCTCAATCCATGACGGTGGTATAAACTATGAAGATTTTTCATTCATTAAAACATACTGCATAAAGAAATACATTTTCAGCTGTGAGGCAACTGTATTAGTCTATAAAATATTATGTGCTTCAACCTCTCTACATTGAGCATTTCAAAGGAACTTCAGTAGTTTTGCCAGAGTCTTGATTTATTGTTAATAATATATTCTGAAACAACCCCAAATATGGATCATTGGGCATAATTTTATAGAATGCATCTAAATAGAGTGTGCAATGATAGTGGAAAGAAAAACAGAACCATGATTCTGCTCAACCATCATGCTGCAGTGTTATAGAGCAATTTCTCCTTGGATGGCACACCTGCTTTCTGGCCCATTAAATCCTGCTGTCTTTACAAGGAATTGAGGTTGTAATGTCTTTCCCTGATGCACACTTTTATAGGACCTTGCATAACAAGTACACATAAAGTACATATGAATGTTTGCACTGACTACATACTTTTTAATATGTTTGATACGACTGGAACAGAAACTCATTCACTTTTAAAAATAAATCTCTTAATTGCTTGAAGCTCTGTAGCAATAATTTCTTGACAAGTATTGCAAGAATTCCCTGTAGTGATGGGAAATTATTATTCCACTCACTTACACATTCCTAGAAACCTGATCTGATATCATTTTTCATAGAGAAATGGTATTTAGGAATAATAATGTGCACATCATATCTGGTTTTATTTTTATGCACATCAGAATTCCACTGTGCCAATCCCCTGCAGTCACCTATCATTATAGTAATTCTGGTTAGCTACATCTCCCTTTTTACTGATGGGCACAGACCACTTCCCAATGATGTTTTCATGGTTTGCAGAACATATGAAGAGTTAGCTAAGCAATCATTTCAACAGTAGACTTTCACTGAATGTCAATGAGTTGAGGGCATTTTTGCTTTAATATCTGAATTCCAGAGCTTTATTGTATTTGAAAGATTAAAACATGTAAAGTAAAAGAAGCAATGACCTGTACCTAATGGAACAATATTCTAAAACCAGAGAGGTATGTGCTGTGAAAGTGAGGCACAGCTCTGAAATTATAAATTGCATTATAAGGGTTCTTTGAAATATACAATAGAACCTAAATCTGTAATTTCAATGAACATTAAATATTTTGATTTTCAATGACTAGAGGTTATTGTATTTTTCATATATTTTTCTATGCATATAAATGCAAAAACATATTATAATTTTGATGTGTGTAGTGAGCCACAATTAAAAATCAAATAGAGCTGGCAGAACTTGCTAATTAAGGTAAACATGGTCAACATCTGCATAAACCCAAATTTTGTAATTACATTATAATGAGCAAATGATACAAATTTCAAAACAGTATATGAAAAAATATTTTATTTCAATACTCTAAAAATATTGAAAGAGCTAAAATGCTTATGATGAGTTTTATTTTTAAGTCCCAGGTAACTATAATATTTAAACTAATTTAACTTCTTTTTCTGATAAAACATTATCTGACAAAATATTCCCTTTTTATATTAATATTTTGATTCTTGTTTAATTACAAAGAAATTTTTGTAAGAAATACCTAGGCACATATCAGAAGAAAAAAACAGAGGTCACAATGATAAAGAATATTCTGACTGAAATTTTTACTTGCTGAATATTTTACTCAGATGAGGATTACTAAGACACAATATATTATCTTCATATAACTTGAAATTAAAATTGCTATTATAAGAAAAAGGAGAAAGTGAAGCAAGTTTGTGACAATGACTGTCAACGCACACTGCCTTCACTGAAGAAAGCCCTGAATACTGGTATGTATTTACCATGTATATAATTAACATACTTGCTACTTTTTACTGTATTTTAGAGTATTGCCCAGAAACTTTGTGGTTTAGTATTTAATTAACATTTTTCTTATAAGTAAATAAAAACAAACCACAAAGAGCCCAATCAAAGCACTCCAATTTATAGTAAATTAGATACTAAATCATAGTAAAGTAATGGTAATATGCTTACGATTTGACCCACCAATCACCCTACTTGATATTAGAACAACCTCAAAACTTTACCCAATACACATACACACACATACACACACAAATCTTTACAGATATCACATTACTTGGAAGCACTAGGCATGTACATTTTCATGGATCAATAGACAAAATGTACACCATGACAATGGACAATTGTTCAGTGCTTAAAATTCAACAGCTATGAAATCATGAAAAGCTGTAGGAGAGTCTTAAAGGCGTACACAAGCCAAAGAATACAAATCACACAGTTTCAAGCTGTGTATTTGCAACATGACATTATTGAAAAGGCAAATATATGGAGAGCAGAAATAACGGGAGTTGCCTAGGCTGGTGGGAGCAAGTGGGATGCAGGTGTGGCTTGTAAAGTGTTGTAGTTTACTGACACCATACCTGCAGTGATGCGTATCATCTGCATTTATCAAACTCAATGTACAGCAGAGAGATTTCTACTGTTACCTACAGATTTGGAGTGATCATTACCTATACAAGTACTATTGTCCTTTGAAATATTATGCCATTCTAAGGCCATGTGTTGAAGGTAAATAAAAGTATTTTGTGGAAATTTGGGTATCAATAGGAACTCCCTAGGCATACTTCTTAGACTTGCTGTGAGATTCAATACATTTAAATATTGAGCATAAATATTTAAAAGGAGGGAAAAATACCTGCAGTCTATATGAGACATATTGTTTTCATAGGCATGTTTTTTAATTATTTGTGTTTAATTTTTTATGTTGAAATTTTTAATAAAATATTGGCAAGTAAATACAAACAATATTCAAATTCATAAAAAATAAATAAAATTAATAATGAAATATAGCTAAACATTCAATTGAAAAATAAAGTCCATAAAACTGGAAGAGATGTGAAGTCAAGGAAGTTGCCATACACTGTCAGTGGAAAGAACAAAGGCTCCCATCTGGAAGACTGGTGAAATCACTGAAGATAAATATGTACATGCCTTCTGAGCCATCCAAGTTGAACTTCTCTGGCTATACAAGAACAATTCTCATAGCCAAAATATGGAATCAAAGCAAATATTAACTGTAGAGAAAGTGGCGACACAGTAACATATCCGTGCACAAAAGGAGTAAACAGGCTCTAATTAAAACTAAGAGTTTGAAAGAATCCATGTACATAACCCTGGGCACAAAGGTCAGACACCAAGTCCACATTCGTTTAACACAAAGGCTCTCTTTGGTTGTGTGTTGACTGGGAGAAGGCTGTGGGGAACTTTAGCTGCTGGCATGCTCTGTTTGTATATTAACATGGGTATGTGCTATGTATAGTACATGAAGATAATTTGAAGTTAGGAGTAGTGATATACCACATGTGTAAAACATGTATTTCCTTACACACATATTACATTTCAATGGGGAAACTTAAGTATCTTAAAGTATTTGGAAAGATACAATTATTTAACTATTTTTAATGACATACTCACCTAGCCACAGGGTTTTGTTCTGATCATACTTCACGTGCCTCTTTTTCGTTTATATGTTTTATCCTCATAACTTAAAAACTTCAAAGTTATTATCTACTCACTAAAAGAGGACCCTGGAAGCTGCCGTCATGTCTGTTTCAAAATGAAAAGGATAGTATCTATGCAATCATCATTTTAATTTTTATATAGGTTAGTTACAGCGTGAGAGATGAGCTAATTGTTGCTGTATAATACATTATGTTTACCTTAAGATTCAATCTAAGTACAGGCTGGCAAGGCTAATTGGGTAAACGTTTTCAGTCCTGACAAGTGGAATTTATTTTCAGAGACTCATGTGACAGAAATAGAGAACTGACAAGTTCTCTGAATTCCACACACATGCCATGAGCTTGAGCCAACACACACACACACACACACACACACACACACACACACACACACACACGCGTGCGCGGCGCGCACACACACAATAAATCAATCAATCAATAAATATGGGTACATTTTAAATTTA
Organism: Mastomys coucha; assembly: GCF_008632895.1. Taxonomy (NCBI): domain Eukaryota; kingdom Metazoa; phylum Chordata; class Mammalia; order Rodentia; family Muridae; genus Mastomys; species Mastomys coucha. The sequence continues at coordinate 24,359,961 of NW_022196909.1, forward strand.
CATAAAGATTCAAAATTTACAATGATGGATGTAACATGGAGATTCATTTATCCCCTCCCCCAAATTTTCCCTAAAACATAAGTCCTCTGTATCAGATATTGTTATCAGTTGATCACAAATGTTTTAAAAGAAATTTCCAGCGGAACTATAAAAGAAAAAGTTAGCTCTTGAGAAAACTTGACTGCTTAAGTGAGGGAGTGTGCTCAGGTGTTTTCTCTCTGAAAGATGAAAATTTAAGTAGCTGAGTGCTTTTGGAGTCAGAGTACATGCTGACAGTCCGATCTGCCACGTGACAAGGTTAAGATAATAAAATCTTTAATACATAGGTTGGTTGGTGGTTTGGTATCCATAGTAGTACCTTGAAAAAGGGTTAATGTAATTCTCATAGGATCCAGTAAGTTCCCATAACAGGACATTATTATAAAATAGCCCACCAAGTCCTCAATGATTCTACTTCCTTCATTAACAAATGATCCCTATATTTTCTCATGTCCACTCTCAGCATGGTGCTACTTGTCATGTTGTGATGTACCCGAGAGAGGCCCCTTGTCATATTTATGACCACCTGGACATAGACTTTTAAGGCTCCAAAGTGTAAACTGCACAACCATTTTTTTTAAGTGCCCAGTGCTGTAACTTTTGTTGTAGCAGCAAAGGTCAACTCAAACAGCTCTTTGGAAACAGATTCCAAAAGTGCTCTGTATGAACAGCAGTCTATTAACAAATGTACTAACAAGAGAGTGGAGAAAATGAGACAAAACTTATGTGAGATTCCTTGCAGAGTTCACAGAGGATGGTTGGTACTTATCTTGGCAGGGATTTTAAAGCATTTCTGGTTCTCTCTGTGCCAAGGTGTTGCAGTGACAGCCTGAGGGTGATTCCCACAGCCACAACCACTAAAGTTACAGGTGCGGGTTTGAGAGTCAAAGCCTACAAGAGCAGGCCAGATAGCTAAAGGAGGCTATGGAAACGCACATGGAGCACTGGTGTTGGCCACCATGGGTTTACACCCTTTTAAAAACAAAATCATTAGAATTGTTACTTACTTAATACAATGAACCCTTCTTCCCTTTCCAGAGTTCATTTAAGTAACGAGCACATTGACTATTTATGTCTTCCTCAGAAAACCATTTCAGGTCCTTTCTTCATTTTTCAATTAGCTTACTTATTTTATTGATATTTTTATATATATATACATATATATATGATATCAAAACAGTTTCTTATCATATGTAAAGGTGGCAAATATTTATGTATTGCTTTTATAAGTTGTTTTTCATTCTGGTTATTGCTCTCTTTTTTGTATACAAGCATTTCGTTGGTAAGTTCAAGAGATTTATTGTATATGTAATGACTAAATAAATGTCCTTTGAAAAAATAAGTATAGACATATAATTTTTTCCATGTCATCATAAAATAAAGAAGATGGATTCATAAATCCATTCACAATATACTTAAACATGCTTTGGGTAACATATGCTACAGTAGGTAAAAATAAAAAAAAATTATTTGGGTCTTTTTATTTACCCATTTTCCATGGAATTAAATGCTAGCAGGTAAAGGAAGAACAATGCACTGCCGAACCTGGAAGTATGCTTGTACGATGCCATGGGCGTGGAAAGTTCTTATGTGTACTCCGTACAAGTTCACGAAGAACCATCAATTTGTGTGTATATGTCAATTCAGCTTTAGAAATTGTGTGGGGACAATTGGTCAATGACAATTCACTGGGGGCCCTGGCAAGAGAATGAATGGTAGATGTAATAGTCTGTATGCTTTAGATCAGTAGAAAACTGAAAAGGCCTTGAAGATGGTTGTGATGGTTTGGATAGGCTTGTCTCAGGGAGTGGCAGTATGAGGAGGTGTGACCTTATTGGAATAGGTGTGTCATCGTGGGTTTGGGATTAAGATCCTCACACTAGCTGCCTGGAAGTCAGTCTTCCATTAGCAAGCAGAGTTCAGTTGAAGATGTAGAACTCTCAGCTCCTCCTGCACCATGCCTGCCTGGATGCTGCCACACTCCTACCTTGATGTTAATGTACTGAAACTCTGAACCAGTAAGCCAACCCCAATTAAATGTGTTCTTGTAAGGGTTGCCTTAGTCATGGTGTCTGTTCACAGCAGTAAGGCCCTGACTAAGGCAATGGCTGATATACTGGAATACAGACAGATCTCTATGGGAAATTTCAAAATACTGCCATAGAAAAAAATTGACAAATATCAAATCAGTGAAGAGAGGTATGTAAGCATTAACATGGAAAAGTTAAGGCAATGATGCAAATATTTAGTGTTAGGCTCCAGTCGTAGTTTGATCTGGAAGTAACAAAATGAAATAAAAGAACACAAGGGTTAAGTTTGAATGGGAACCTGGGAAAGATAAGAATAAAGATAAGGAAGAGGAAAATAAGATAGCATGGGGGGAGAGAATGATCAGAGTACACAATATATACATTTACAAACTTGTCAAGTAACAAAGTTCATCAACACAAATTCAATAACTGTAGTCATAATTATAATTTAAGCTGTTTGTCACAAAGCTTGTTCAGGTGAAGTATGCACTTTGAGATTGATAAAGAAAAGCAATGAGGACTAAAAAAATGGGATGCTCAAACAGCATAAATCTCACAGAAATAAGAGATTTTTGTATTAAAAAGAGCAATGCACTAAAAATAATTAGAAATCCAAAAGACTGCCAATATCCTCATCTCCCAGACCTCATCTACAAAATGGAGGCTCACCAGAAGGCCCTTTCCTGCAAGTGTGAGTGGAAACACAGGTAGTGATGAATGGAGCTTTGTGGTAATAAAGGAGAGATTCCTGACAGCACCATGAAAACATGATGGAGAGATAAGGATTGTAGAAAATTGAATTTGGGGGATATTGTAAGTGGGGTGTAAAGGAATAAGAACCCAAGAAAGGCTGGGTGATGAAACTTGCATTAGGGCTAGATATCAGAGATGAATTGTCCAATGGAAATTAATTTTCTCAGGAGGTAGACAAAAGCATTGTTGAGAAGTTTGCAGAAGAAAGGGAGAAGGGTCACCTTTACCTGCAAATCATAGCAAGAAATCAAGACTTAACAGATCTAGCTGCAACACAGGGACGCCCCTATACCTACCCTCAATCTCCTTCAATTTTCTGTTCTCCCTTTTCACTAATTATTATTGCATATTCTCCTAAATATAACCCGTTCATATAAAGTTACTCATACATATGTTTTGAGAGCTGACTGCCACTGAACAAGAAATTGGTGTACCCTTCCCTGGAGAAGTCAACCTCTGATTCTCAACTTTCCTGAGTTGCCTATGCTTTTTGTACAGCATTGGGACCTCCTCACAGGCTTTTTCTCCATCCAGTTTGACATGCTCATCAGTGGCCTTGTGAAGCTCTCATTGGGACAGCCGTGTTGGTGAGAGTTGATGGGTACAGCTTCTGGTATTAGGAAGCACAACTTCACGTCAAATTCCCTGATCCTGTACCTCACAGAGCCTCTCTACCGCCTCTTCTGTAATGTTCAGACGAGGAATTTTTACATGATAAAATAGAGTCAATGAGATAGTGTGAAAAGGTACAGAACATGTTGACTCTAGACTATTGCTTAAGTAAAAAATGCTCTTTTGATGTGAGTTCATACTATCAGGTAGAATTTGGGTGAAAATTGATGAATATTGCGTTTCTCTTCTTGCTGGAATACAGGCATTTGTTTGGAAAATATTTCTGTTTGTTTTGATAAGTCTGAAGCGCCCATAGTAGTAGGGGCACACATGTATTTCATTAAGATTTAAGAATAAATAACATTAAGCCATAAAGCTCCATCAAATTTTTTTCAGAAGTCAGCCAAGCAAAATGCAAACACGTGTAGCAAGCAAGAAATGTTTGCTAACAGTTGAGTCTCTATTGATAGCAACTGCAAACAGCAAGCTCAGTGTATTGATAACAATAGGCCATACTATTTGGCTTATTTTTATTAGAGGATCATATGACATAGTGCAAGCTAGCCTCAAACTCAAGATCCTCCTGCCTTAAGCTCCCAGGTGTTGAAATTTTAGGCATGTGCTAACATACTTGACAACTGTAGGGATTTTTTTTTTAAATAAATCCTTTTTCAAAATTTAGGGATTTCTTTCGTGAACGCATTTGTTAATAAGAATGTACTGAATCTTAAATGTATACCAAACTGGGTAATTATTTACAATAGTTAAAAAAGGCACATGGCCCCTACATTTTCATCCCATGCAATTCAATTAGAATACCTCCAGGCACTAGAGAAAATTATATGATTAACCTGGAGAAAATAAACCACAGGACTAATTGATCCATGGTAATAAAACCTCTAAGAAGAATACCTAAAGCATCAATATTTAACTAATTTATGTTTAGCTGGTTAGATACAATAATATGTATAAAGACATTTAAAGTAATAATGCATACAAAAATGCTAATTGTTGCCTTTTTCTTTTCTAATCAAATAATTAAAAACTATAATGATAATGCCAAAGATAGTTCATCTTTAGTTCAATGTTAACAGAATGTTTAATTCTGTTAGACTCTAGACAGTGTTTACATTTTACTATGTTACCAAATTATTTTCCTTATTTTTTATTTCTATGGCTTACTCACAATCATGAATCACTAAATGATTCCACAAAAATCTCATATTTCCTGACAGATATGACTCTTATACTGGATAAAAGAGAGATAAACAGTGTGTACCAAAGTGTAATTGCTAAAGTCAATTTAGAGTGAAATTTATCCTTTACTATATCCATTATTATCTCATTCAGAATGTGGTAGCTAACCAAATGTGTACTGATGTCAGACAAGTGAGAGCACTCACAGAGCACTCCATTATTTTTTATTTGCAACCACTCTCTTTTATACTACCTGAAATAGCCCTTGCCTACATACATAGAATTCTGAAATTTTAAAATATGAAATCTTACAAAGTCTGTTGACATAAAACATGTATTGGAAACCTACAACAGGGCATTTGAGTGAGAGGGTATACCCTTTATTGCACATTTGTGTACTTTAAAAATGAGCATTGAAAAGCCCTAAGTATGTGCTAACACTAAATTCAACTTTACAGGGTATATGTTCATATGTCATATCAGCCCATTATGAACTAACAGCTTAGAAGACATAAAATAAGCTTCGCCTCAACCCTGAGCCTGTGTGTAGTAATTGGAATTTATAGCTTGGCTTTATGTCTTTAGCCCCTTAAAATATGGTTGATTAAATAATTGCATTGGCTTATATATAAAAAGTGAGCACTTCGGTACTTCATTTAAAAACACTGCAACCCTGCACTTTTAGGCTATTTCCCAAAGGTGGCTCTGATAACATTATCCATTCATAGTGCCACAAGGGCTTATGCGATAAACCACACATTTACCAGAAGACTGAATTTTGTGATTGAGAAATTTGTATTGATAAGTAACTGTTAGGAACATTCATTTCTCTTGAATCTTCTGTCAACTGTAATTTGCAAAATCAAATTATGCTTAAGTTATAATGTTCAGCAAAGTGAGTTAAATATATAAGAAGCACCCACCTATGAACTAAGCATAATATGATTTCTATTTTCTTGCTGATCTGTTAGAAAAACTTCAATTATTTTCCTGATTCATGACTGAACTTGTTCCTGAATGATGTTGAAAGTAACTGTCAATCTAACACATTTAAAAAGTGAAACCAGCCATAATAATTAGGAATATAGGCTCCTTCTACTCTATTTCTTCAAAGTTTAATTCTTTGGTGATAAATCCCTCGTTTATGATGACAGAGAGCTATTAGTTCATTTTTTCTTAAGATTTTTCTATTGATGTCATATACCTTAAACACCAATATGATGATTGTGTATCCTCTCATTTATGAAACATCCAGGTTTCCTATGTGGATAGGAAATCAGATGAAATCAGAGTCTACTTTACAGATGTTGAATCTCCTGGAATATACATGTATTTTGATGTGAACTTCTATATTTCAAATTCAGAATAGTTACACAATAGAACTTTCCACCACATAACATAGTTATAATAAGCCCAAATATGTTTAGTAGATGTCAGTTGTTAATATACTCACTTAAATCCCTATTTAATATGTGATTGAATAATAAACATGTACTTCTATTCAAAAATCCCAATTTTGTAGTAGTTAAAATTTGAACAAAAGTAAATCCAAACCTGAATCAATTGTTTTGGCTTCTATTTGAGCTGTAAACAGTTTCTAAATGTTTAAGGTGAATGTTTACTAAAATCTAACAAAAGTGGAGCTAGGCTTCATAGGATTATACGTTTTAATTCACAAGCACCACATGAAACAAAACTGCTGTTATTTATTTAATAATTTGAAATTTGTAAAGACTTGCCACTCTTTGTTGGTTCAAAGTATCCCACTACCCATAAAGACCACAAGGCAACAACTATGTCAAAATCATCCTGTGTGTTCAGTCATCCCATGGAGGCTTGCTGTGGGAACCAGCCTTATATACACCAGGCACAGTAAGAAATTGAGAGCCACCATCTGGGATGGAGAATGAATGCAGTGTGCATATCAGTTTTCATTACCGGTGAAATGTTCCTTGCTCCCCCACTCTGAAAACTACATCAAAATGTTGTTTATAAACATGAAAAAGCATTCATTTGTGGGCAATAAAAAGGCAAGCTCAGCCTTTGGGATATGAAATTTTGGCAAACACACTATAACTCATCTCCTATTCAGAACAATCCTATGAGATAGCTAGGTATTATTATGCCAATAAATAAGGCTACAAACCTCCCAAGAGTTAAAATATTTTTGAAATGTACTTTATGCAGAAAATAAATACCTTCTACCTAAGTAATTTTCTATTGAGAAGAGCTTCCTATTATTTATATATTTGCTTGTTGTTTTATAATTTCAAAGAGTTATCTTTCAGGATTTGAATAGAACATTAGAAGATAAATAAAATTAACAGTTGAGTAAGGCTGGAAGAAATTTTGCCCCATCTCGAAGCATTTAACTTGACTCAGAGACACAGACTTAGACAATCTAGAATAGTACATAGGTAAACAGAATGACTTGTATGCTTTAAGAAAGGATAGATGTAACTAATGCAAGTGGGTTAATTGCAATTACTGAAAGTATATTTGGGTTCTAAGAAAGCTGTCTCAAATTGTTAATTATGTTCATATTGTTTTGTATCATTAAGTTCACAATTATGTACCATATTGTTCATCTATGTTGTGTGAATTCATTCCTTTTAAGACAGGAAGTGGAGAAGAACACAATGTGACTACTCAATGAGTTGCCAATGAAATTAAAGAATTTTAGAAGCACAGATATAAAGCTACTGGAGTATATTATGAGATAAAAAAAAGAAGGTGAGCTAATAGTTTGTAAGGAAAGGAAAATTCTATCAAAATTCAGAACTGATAGCCACACAAACCACTCAGCTACTTCTCTTTCACTCATTGTTCATGATCTTATAAAAGGTGAAGACATGAAGATATAGCAAAAAGCATGAACATTAGAACACAGCATTAAATAAATCCTAGGTGCTGTTCAGAGTTTACACTCTTCTTACTAAGTTTGTAAAGATGTACAAGTTAAGTTTGTCTTTCAAGAGGACTCAACACAATGAATAAAATGTCAGTGCAAAGAATTTCTTCTCATCTAACCATAGACAAGCCTGATTTTTTTCATCTTTTTTTATTAGATTTTTTTCTTTATTTACAATATCTCCTTTCCCAGGTTCCCCTCCAAAAAAGAAAAAATAAATAAAATAAAATAAAATAAAATAACAAAAACTAAAACAAAGCCCTGTTCCCTCCCCCCACCCCCTGCTCACCACCCCACCCTCTCCTGCTTAAAGGCCCTGGCATTCCCCTACTGGGGCATAGAACCTTCATAGGACCAAGGGCCTCTCCTCCAACTGATGACCAACTAGGCCATCCTCTGCTACATATGCAGCTGGCCATGAGTCCCACCATGTATAGTCTTTGGTTGGTGGTTTAGTCCTTGGGAGCTCTGAGGTTCTAGTTAGTTGTTTGTCCTAAGGGGCTGCAAACCCTTCAGCTCCTTGGGTCCTTTCTCTAGCTCCTTTTTTTAATGCCTCATTTTCTTAATTGTTAGTTATATTTGAATTCATTATAATAATATATATACATTTGCATGGGCTTATGTAAAATTTATCTAAAAATATCTATATTACTTCTCTAGCACTTTGTTTAGCATGTTCATTAAATATGAGATTAGACAATCTCTCTCCCTCTCTCTCTCTCTCTCTCTCTCTCTCTCTCTCTCTCTATATATATATATATATATATATATATATATATATATATATATATGAAATGTATACTATTGTCTTGGCATTTTGGTTGTGAGTCTAATCTTTAATAGCTGGACCATCTTAGCATAGTATTAGTTTTCTTCTTCATATAATACAAGTATATTTCTTTTCCTCCAAGTCTATATCATAGGATGAACTGGGGAAATGCTCACTACCTGTATGAATTATTTACATTTCACTCAGGGATTTGTAAGTGCAGTGTATTCAAGTACGGTGAATGATTATTTACTTTCTTAAAGTCACATCAAAATGGAATCTCAGCATCCTGGAAACTTAAGCATGGACAGTTTTACTAATGTCTCTTTTTTGTACATACCAGGAGCGTTGACCCTATTTTCATTAACAGAAATTTTCTGAATCCTTTGTACTTACAGTTTGGGTAATAGGATTCCAAAGGCATAGTCAATTAAAACCATACATAGAATTGTAAGAAAAACTGTAAAATTACTCACAGTGGATCAAACCTAAAAATAATTAAAATGCTATTACTTGAAGGAGCTGTAAATAACAACAACAACAAAAAAAAATGCTCAAGAGCAGTCTAGAGTCACAATTTTTAAATGCTGTGACATACTATCAAGATGCTACAGTGTGAACATTATAAAATATTATTATTAACTAGGCTAGAAACAGAATATATCCCTATGCTTTTTACCCACACTTTTCATAATAAATATTTATTGAACTGACAAAAAAGAAAGGGAATTTCTGTAAATTCTCAAAAAAAAATTATTCTTGGAAGCCACCTAGGTCTTTTTAATCACCATGTGGAGCTCACATGGAGTATCTACACGGTTTTCGACCATTTTACAATGATTTTAATACAGTATAATCTCGCTAACAAATGTGAGGTCAGGCAACTCAAAGGGAAGGTCAGGTAACTACTCCGTTAGGTTCTGTTACAACTCGAACTCAACCATCATGTCAGTGAAGTACATGTTTAAAATTAAGCTTATCATTTGGACAGAAATTGTCATGTTACTGACTAAGAAATACAATTAAGCTTTCTTTGTTCATATGGGAAGTTTAAACCTACTAATAATTATTATGTAAAATAGAGCATTATATGCAATTAATATTTCTCTTTTATATCGATGAATTACTTGGAATTTGGCAAATGAATACATAAAATATTATATTCTAAGAAGCATTCTCTCTCTGAAAATGAAATATAGGTTCTGATTTGTTTTTAAAAGTTTTAATGGTTATTTATTTGAATATGTAATAATTTGTAAACTTCCATGCTATTGATGACGTATGGGCATACTTATAACAGGCATGTGTTACAATTTTAAGTGAGAATGAAATCATAGCTTTAGAAATTGTATCTATGTGGAGAATGGCACTACTTAATATATTAAATTCCTACCACTGTAGTAACAAATACCATAGAAACAATGGCTTTAAATGGCACAAGTTCCTAATCACTTTGTAGAAGCCTCAGTGATAACACCAAACTCTGTCTAACAATCAGAAAAGGTGCCTTCAAAATGAAATCCGTACTTAGACGAGACCCTCTTTCAATATAAGAAGACATATTCACATATTCTAGAAGACATGGGTGGTGTAGCATTGCTATCATTCTGCCTTTACTTACAATGTTAAGAAAACCAACAATTTTAGCCAACTCTATATGCCAGATTCATTGGATACATACATACATGTACAAAATTTTCAAAGAAAAGAAAGAGAAAAATTTCCCATAACCACCTAATAAGTGAAGAATTAAAATTTACCAATTCTGCTTTTATCAGAAGTCAACCTTTTATTGGATATTGGGGATTATGATATTGATTTGTTGGCAGTGAGTAAACTATAACTCATACATTATACACACACATATACATATAATTATGAAAAAGTAATATTACTTTTGAAGTAACTATTACAGACTTGTGGACATAAGATAAAACACAAGGGATAAAAACAGAAGGTATGTTGATACATATTTTAAAGGAAATAATTGAAATGATTAAAGAATAGATCATTGTATTAAACTTAAAGAGAAAAATCAATGCAATTAAACAAGTGTTTCATGCTTTTATTAGATATACTTACATAGTTTATAAAGTACATGCATCATCATATATTGTGAATACACAACATCATTGATCACTGAATGATGGGACTTTGTTATGGAAAATGTGCTGTTGAGTGACCTTGCCATTGAGTGAATTATGAAAACCTTTCTAATATGGAATGCTATACAACAATGCAGAAATTGTTCGTGTAGCATAGTCTATTGCCTCCAGGTCCATGGAGGAAAAATAAAGGGTAAAATTTATTTAAGAACAAGAAAAAAGAAAAAAGTTCTACCAAGATATAAGTTGATAGGCAAGGCTGTTACCTCTATAGCATGGCATACTATTTTAGAGTAAATTTTTGTAGTAATAATTTTAATAAATACATGTCAGATTTCATTATCATGATTGTATTCTGTATGTAATTATGCACAGTATGCTTTTATCTAACTGGACATGTACTAGGCTTGATTATGCCAGAACACATACAATTACATAAGTACTGTATTGTATTACTACACAACAATACCTATGACATCATTAGACATTAGGAATGTCACAGCTCTATCACCATGGGACCAAATCACATATATGCAGCCTGTTACCTCACAAAACATTGTTATATAACACATGAAAATATGGATACATATCTTATGTGAACATATATATACATGTTATATATATACATGTATATATGTATATGGCTTATATACTACTATAGAAAAAATAATGCTCTACATGCTTATACATGTCATTTTCAGGCCAAGGCTTCCAGAGGCAGACATAGAAAATGGATCTTAAAATGTTTCTACTAAAATTTGAACTATTTGTAAGATAGAAGAAAATATTAATCTGAGCAATTTTAATTTAGTATATTTTAATATTTTAGAAAAAAATAGAATATCTCCAAAATGGAAAATAAACTTGACTTCTAGATAAACAAAGTAAAACCTATGCAAAATTTTCAACAGATGTATCACTTGAAGTTTTTAGATGTATGAAAAGATAAAGATGAAAACAAGTAAAATTGATTAATAACCTCATTAGAAATTCCAGTTTAGTTCTCATAAAGCTGCTATGGAGATGAGATTTGTGTATGCAGGAGCATACAGAAAGAACATAAATAGTTGTACTAGGTACATGGTCTAAAAATAATTTTACATTACTTTTTTTTTAAGAGTTCTTTTTACACTTCAGCCCTGAGAGATTAGTGTCTTAACAATTGATGCCTACATAAGCCATAACCAGTCATCAAAGATACTGTTATGTTTGTGTGGGTCCTAGGAGAATTTATGTAACACCACTTAGTCCTCTCATTGACCTATGGTGGAGGACCAGCTTGCAGTCTCACCAGAAGCACATTGGTGACCAGAATGAAGACAGGTTGCAGAAGCTTGGGAGCCTGTGCCGCGCCAATCACCCTGACCAGCAGGGAAGAAAGACTAGCACACCAGTTCCTTCCAGCAACAGTTTACTCAGGAGCTGTTAGTTACATGAGAATCAAGGGTGTGCCTCCGAATGGTCTGTGAGTGTTGCTTAAATACCCTTCGTAGGACTGCCCATGAGCCCATACCACATCTTGCGCTCTCATTGGCTACAGAGTCATGACAAAAGATCAGACCACTGGCAGGTGCAACCCTCTTGCCAAATAAGGACTTGTTTACTCCTTAGCAGAAGAATGGCAGGCGCCAATTGTGTCAATATTTTCACAAGTATGTTTGTAGATTTATATAGTACAAAAACTCACAAATTCTTTTTTTCTAAAATGTAGTGTAGTTGTTGAATCCTATACTGAAGTGTATGTATTTTTTTATTTGACAATAACCAAAATTATCTACATCTAGGAATGTAGTTTTACATAGGAGACAGAATTTCCAGAAGACACTAATTTCTTGACAAAAAAAAATCTTAGTTTCTCTTTGTGAAATAACTTTTTTCATCACACTTTAATAGAAGCATATAAGAAATCACTAGAATAATGAAAGAGAACACTTGGTAGGTAATCTTATCAAAAATTAACCATCATACATACAATCAAGCAGCATAAAGAGTTTAAGTAAACCATCTAATCTATGCGTGTTAGTCACATAAAAATGGTCAGTATATGTCCTATTTATTTTGTATGTATCAAACCACAACCATTTTGTATTATGGAAGTTCCATTATACCCTAATCACAATGTACTCTACATTTTATCCTTTAAGATACAACTATCACTATAAATGGACAAATATTATTAAATTGTTAATAAATTAGAATATTACTTAGGTTTGAGAGATTGTTTGTAGGCATTATGAATTTGGTTCTTTAACAACTTCGTATATGTAGAGAATGAATTCTCGTTAATACTTCTCTCTCTTACTGCCTTCCTAACCCTACCAACCCTTCCTCCCTACCTGTTCATGAGTTCAAGTTTTGGTTTGTGAACATTTGGTTTAACCATGCATGAACTGTGTGACTGTTGGCTAGAATTCTCCATTGGGATTTATGAGATCCAATGCAACTGAGGATGATAGGCAGCACTGAATATAAAACTGAAGTCAATGACTCTACTTTTCAAGGAGATGTTAGTAGTTTATGTGTCCTCAGTGACGGGTAGGGTTCCTAGGATGCTTTTCATCTGGTGCCTCTTAATTTTTTTACCTAATGTACTCTTCAGCTCCCAGATTCCATGGTTTTGCTTTATTAGTTGGTTGGTTTAGTTTAGATTGGTTGGTGAATAACAAGGTTTTATTTTTTTCCCTTTTAAAAACAATTATTATTCTCTTAAACAATAAATTTTGACCACAGCCTCCCCTCCTCTTCCTAGTTCCCCACCACCATTAGATCCACTGCTCCTCCATTCCCCTTGAGTTAAGAGCAAGCCTCACAAGCCTATTGACAGAACATGGCATTTCTACTTCTGTGGTAAAACACCATGGATATCCAAAGAAACTTGGGGAGGAAGGAGTTTGCTTCAACTTATAATTCTACCTCATCGTCTCTCATCAAAGGAAGTCAAAGTCAGGCAAGGAAGGAACTGGGAGACAGAAGCTGAAGCAAAAATCATGGAGGAATTCCGCTTTTTATGCAGTTATGAATTAATCGTCCTACTATTCCCCCTGCTCAAGGACAGCAATACCCACAGAGGTTCCCCCCCATCTGCCAGTCATCAAGAAAATGTACTATAGATTTACCTGCAATCTAAGGAAGCATTTTCTCAATTAAGATTAAATTAAGCATTTTCCCCTTCTCATATACATCAAGGGTTGTATCATGTTGAAAAAGCAACCAAGACAAGAATCTAAGCCATTCAAATTATATGAAATAGTTACATTTTATGTCTGCTTTGGCCCCTTTCAGCTGCAATGGTTAAAATTCTTGCCTTTTGAAAAAAATGTATATTTACAGAACACTAGTCAAGTATTTCTTAAGATTTACTTTCATTCAATCTTTCTGTTGATTTTCAATAAGTTGGGGGAAAAAATAAAAATAGAAAGAAAATTTCTCACCTTACCACACAAAAGGTATATATTACCAACATGATTTAACAGGCCTGGGGAGATGGGCATTTGACCGAAATAGTATTAATCAAACACTTCCACAATAAAGTTACATTTTTCACTTTACAACTCTTTCTTTGGAGGAGTCACAGGGATTGTTAGAGGAAGGGAGGGAGTGGGGATTGGATGTGAGGGTATGAAATTTTCAGAGAATAAATCTACAGAAAAATGAAATTAGTAGGCAATGTGCAAAGCCCTGGTATTGAGCTTTAACAGCTTGCTGTATACGAAGACTATGCCTCAGTCAGGATGAGTCCTGGAAGGCACAGATCATTACCTACTCCACAATCATGTATTGAAGAAAAATACACAGATATAAGCTGTACAGAAATCATTAAAATACTGCAGAGATAAAAAAAATACATCCACATAAGCACCAGAAAATATCTAATCATGAACGACTAATTGCCGTTGTATGTCTCTGCTAAATGATGTATCATCCACAAGAAATAGTATTTTCACAGGTAAGGCAGTTTGTCAGTATGTTCCAACAAATAGCATCATTTGTGGGCCGTTAACTACCTAGAAACTGCTGCAGGGTCCACCGAAAATAGTAGCACTCCCTGAAACCGGGAAGTGATGCTTTTGAAACAAGGATGTGTAGAAGAGCTTTCCATAGCCCTGCTTCTTGGGAGAGTTCACGTTTAAGGAAACTATCAGAGTGCAAATAACAGCTTCCTTAACAACTCTTATATTAATTTTTCTGCCATGCCCCATTGAACTAATTAATAAACAAAGTGCTGTTCAGGATGTTTTTCAGAACTAAGTCAACATTGATCATGGAGACTATCGATGGATCAACCCTTACCTTTGGGATACAAACAGCACCCCAAAAAAAAAATGACCGGATTGGTTTTTACAGGATGAAATAAATGTAGCTAGCTACATGTCTGTCACAAGAACACTTCATATCTCCTTTCCAGAGTAAAGCTCACAAAATAAGCTGTTGGATTTAGATGGCTCGGACCTACTTTCAATGACCCTATCTCTATACCCACATCCTGAATCGTGCTATATATAGTAGCATTTCACAGTAGCAATTAAAAAAGAAAGGCATAGCTTAGCCCACTATGAACCTTGAATCCACTGTTGCTGTTCATTTCCTTTGGGTTTGCTGTCTTACTGAAAGCCTAAAATCCTAGCAAGAATTAGTTATAGGACACTCCCATGAGGCCACATCTCTAAACAGGCATTGAGGTTGACAGATGACCTCGAAAATAGCACTAGAATTTTTTGAGGTAAAGGTTGTTCTCGAGAACACTGGGCTTCCTCAGACTATGTGGCAAATGCTGGCTTTGGCTTCTGAGACTCTATTTCCATCTCCTAAATGCTGGAATAACAGGACCCTGTCGCCATACTATGAGGGGGAAGTTCACATTTTGATAAAAAAGTTTTATAAATGATAGACTTAGACCACATGGATTGATCATATAAAGATAAAAATTGATTAAGTATATGACATTATAATATTATGTTTCTAAATGAGTAGCTTATCAATTTTATTGGAATAAAGAAAATGAGTATCTTTAAATGTTCGTAAATTTGGAGCCAAACTAGATTTAGAGTGTATCATAAGGAGAGGGATGAGATGGCAGTGTAATTCAAGCAGCAGAATTGAATAAAGTCTTGAAAGGGATCTATATTATTAAATCAGGCATGTTCGGATTATAGTGCATTCGCCTTCTGGTTTCCATCTGTGCCTGGAGCTGATCCTGTGCCACAGCGCCCTGAACTGATCCTGTCCTACAACTCTCCATACACAAATACTTCTAGAAGAGAGCTGGTCTCCAAGGAGTGCTGCCACACCTGTGAGCACAGGTAAGACTACCACTTCTGCTCAAATTCCTGGCACAAGTGGGGCCCACCCTGAGCCATCAGGACACAGGAACCAAGGAACAGCAGAGGATAAGATCCTTCAAATCTCCATCTGTGCCACAGCTCTCTGTGTCTAAATTCCTTCCAGAGAGAACTAGTCTCCCAGGAGTACTGACACACAGGCTTTCAGGAGGGAAAAGACACAGTCAGAGACAGTAGGACCGGCTAACACCAGAGATAACCAGATGGCGAGAGGTGAGGGCAAGAACATAAGCAACAGAAACCAAGGCCACCTGGCATCATCAGAACCCGGTTCTCCCACCACAGTGAATCCTGGATACCCCCAAACACCAGAAAAGCAAGACTCTGATTTAAAATCACTTCTCATAATGATGACTGAGGACTTTAAAAGAGGAAATAAATAACTCCTTTAAAGAAATAGAGGAGAATAGAGGTAAACAGACAGAAGCCCTTAAAGAGGAAACACAAAAATCCCTTAAAGAATTACAGGAAAACACAACCAAACAGGTGAAGGAATTGAACAAAACCATTCAGGATCTAAAAATGGAAATAGAAACAATAAAAAAAAAATCACAAAGGGAGACAACCTTAGAGATAGAAAACCTAGGAAAGAAATCAGGAGTCATAGACACAAACATCACAAACAGGATACAAGAGTTAGAAGGGAGAATCTCAGGTGCAGAAGATACCATAGTAAACATTGACACAACAGTCAAAGAAAATGCAAACTGCAAAAGGCTCCTAATGCAAAACATCCAGGATATCCACAATGAAAAGACCAAACCTAAGGATAATACATATAGAAGAGAGCGAAGATTCCCAAATTAAAGGGCCAGTAAATATCTTCAATAAAATTATAGAACAAATTTTCCCTAACATAAAGAAAGAGATGCCCATAAACATACAAGAAGCCTGCAGAACTCCAAATAAATTGTACCAAAAAAGAAATTCCTCTTGTCATATAATAGTCAAAACACCAAATGTACAAAACAAAGATTATTAAAAGCAGTAAGGGAAAATAGTAAAGTAATATATAAAGGTAGATCTATCAGAATTAAACCAACCTTAAAAAGCTCAAGTCCAAGTGGATCAAGGACCTTCACACAAAACCAGATGCACTGAAACTAATATAAGAGGAAGTGGGGAAGAGCCTCCAACACATGGGAATAGGGGAAAATTTCCTGAACTGAATACCAATGGCTTATGCTCTAAGATCTACAATGAACAAATGGGACCTCATAAAATTGCAAAGCTTCTGTAAGGAAAAGGATACTGTCAATAGGACAAAATGGCAACCAAGAGGTTGGGAATACATCTTTACCAATCTTAGATCTGATAGTGGGCTAATATCCAATATATACTAAGAACTTATGAGGTAAGACTCCAGAGAACCAAATAACCCTATTAAAAAATTGGGATCAGAGCTAAACAGGGCATTCTCAAGTGAGGAAATTGGAATGGCAGAGAAGCATTTAAAGAAATGTTCAACATCATTAGTCATCAGGTAAATGCAAATCAAAACAACTCTTAGAATCCACCTCATACCAGTCAGAATGGCTAAGATCAAAAACTCAGGTGACAGCAGATGCTAACAAGGATGTAAAGAAAGAGGAACACTCCTCCATTGCTGGTGGGATTGCAAGCTGGTACAACCACTCTGGAAATCAGTCTGGTGGTTCCTCAGAAAATTGGACATAATATTACCTGAGGACCCAACTATAACACTCTTGGGTATATACTCAGAAGCTTCTCCAACATATAATAAGGACACATGCTTCACTATGTTTATAGCAGCCTTATTTATAATAGCCAGAAGCTGGAAAGAACCCACATGTCCCTCAGCAGAGGAATGGATACAGAAAATGTGGTACATTTACACAATGGAATACTACTCAGCTATTAAAATAAATAACTTCACAAAATTCGCAGGCAAATGGATGGAACTTGAAACTATCACCCTGAGTGAGGTAACCCAGTCACAAAAGAACAATGCATGGTATGACTCACTGATAATTGGAAATTATGCAAAGAGAATGGAATACTCATGATACATCTCATGAACCATGTGAAGCTCAAGAGGATGGAAGACCAAAGTGTGAATGCTTCAGTGCTTCTTAGAAAGAGGAACAAAATTCTCACAGGAGGAAATATGGAGACAAATTGTGAAGCAGAGATGGAAGGAAAGGCAGTCCAAAGACTGCCCCACCTGAGGATCCATCCCAAATAGAGTCACCAAACATGGACACTATTGTGGATGCTGGGAAGTGCATGCTGAGGGGAGCCTGATATGGCTGTCTCCTGAGAGGCTCTGCCAGAGTCTGACAAATACAGAGGTGGATGCTAGCATTCAACCATTGGACTGAGCATAGGGTCCCTGACGGAGGAGTTGGAAAAGGGAGTGAAAGAAGTGAGGGGGTTTGCAGCCCAGTGGAGGGAGCAACAGTGTCAACAGGCCAGACACCCTGGAGCTCCTGGAGACTGGACCACCAACCAAAGATACACACGGAGGGACCCATGGCTCCAGCCACATATGTCGCAGAGGATGGCCATGGGAGGAATGGCCCTTAACCATAATTTCTGCACCACGGAAAGTTAACAAAATGTTATCTAAGTCCTACTTTTCCAAAAGCCTTTGGGGATGGAGGGAGCCAGTGCCTTTGCATTCCTCTTGCTCACAGTCCACTGCCTCTCATGCTGTGAGTGAATTGGTGAACTGTTGAATGATGTCCAAGTGCAGAGAAGGAAGAATTCTCTGCTGTTCACCTGCTGGTGGTCTAGAAAAAAAACTAGGTAGCAAGCTCACACTACTGCACCCTTGGCTTTGTTTCCTAAGCTTTTTCTGACTCAAGTGCTTTGATTATTTCAAGAAAGTGCATGGAATCAAATATTTTAATATGAAAGTGAGGGTACATGTCATGGTTTTTAGTAACAATAGTAGATAATGTGGACATGAAGAGTTATCCCAGATGAAAAGAATTTTACTCAGAAGTATCCAGAGAAGGATGAAAATGGTGCATGCATCAATTGATAGTATCAATTAAAGGGTTTCTTCTTCCTACTGTCTGGCTTCCACAGAATACTATCACCCTTTTAAACAACATGGTAACCAATAATATTCACGTTAAAACTTAGATTGCCATCCATATAAGTCCAGCCATCCATGTAAGTCCAGCTTGTAAGCAAGACAACATTTGCAGTGTCAACTCCCAAGGGTGAAAAGCCACTGTTGAAAGGCATGACAATTTGCACTTAGACTGACAATCCAACTTAATCTCAAAGTTCAAAAGATCCAAATGTTTCCACCATTTCTAGAAAGAAAATTTTCTATGCCTGTTACCCTTCACCTCCATCGCTAATCATAGAGCCTCAGCTCTCACTCCCTCTGTCCTTAAAGAACAGGCCTCTCAGATAGAGACAACTGTCTTTGGAAGGTGTCCACATTAATGAGCTAGCACAGTGGAAGGGATTTTTAATGCAGTTATGCATGGTCCACTTAGTAGCACTTAAACTGGGCTATTACCTTGAAGAAATGAACTAAAACAATGTTTAGTTTGTAGGCCACGAGGATGGAGTCAGTAAAGGAAATTGAGAAAATGCTCAAGATTCTACAATCTCCCAAGACCAACTTCAAAACTTTAAAAAAAAAAGAACTCTTTAAATTCTAATTTCTTTCATGGGGTTTTATACACACATGAGTAGAATATACACTGAAGTAGACACATATTCAGAAGGTAAAAGAATTCAAAGATTGTCCTAGAGAGACAGACTTCTAAGCCACATAGAATCCAACCAGCCATTATCTAACTGTGGTATTCAGAGTAAAATCTTTGGAACTGAAATCCCAGAACACTTACAAAATGTAAATTAATCATTCTTACAACGTTCACATATTTGTAAGCAAAGTACACAAAAAAGATGATATTTTCTTTATTGTAATTTTATTTAAATGCTCTCTTTTCTTTTACCATAGCCCTATTCTGCATAACTTTGAAATTAGAAGAATCAGAAAAATTAAGAAATGGCCCAAATAAACCAAGAGAAAAATCATTCCTCACATTAGTCAGGTAGAAAACCTCACTAGTAAAGCAAGTGATATAAAATAGCTGTTTATTCACTTGCTTTTTATAATGAAAGACACATAGCCACCATTCAATAATGACAGCGAGAATGAGTTTCTTTGCTAGAAAGCAGTTATATATGAGAAAGGAGATAATACACTGTCCCTGGAAACAGAAGTAAAGTGTGCAGACAGGTAGCAGAGTCACCTGGAGAGGGAGTGGCCACACTCTTCTCATGAGAAGTGTAAGCAAGATCTTGAGACACTACATGTAGAGGGTTTGGCCTTAAGGCTGCTTGTATTCTAATGTTAATTTGAGTGCCCAAAATTATTTTCACTAGAGAGTCCACCCATGAGACACTAAGGGATCCTGTCCCATTGGTAAATAAAGATACCAACAGCCAATAGCAGTAGAGAAGA
This sequence comes from Mastomys coucha, assembly GCF_008632895.1. Classification (NCBI taxonomy): domain Eukaryota; kingdom Metazoa; phylum Chordata; class Mammalia; order Rodentia; family Muridae; genus Mastomys; species Mastomys coucha. Next base: position 24,380,172 of record NW_022196909.1, read on the forward strand.
GATATAAGTGAGATTTATGAATCCTAGGCTTTGGACTGGAGGAGGAAGATGGAGAGGACATTAAAATTATGGACTCACATCCAGACTCATTTTACATTCCTCCTTGCCCAGACCAGCTTTTCTAGATCTTTTTATTTGAGGGTTTTGGCACCAATGTCTCCTATACCCAATATTGTATTTCCAGTTATACCCATCACAAAGACATCTCATAGACTGTACCTCTTAAAGGGGCCTATCCCCTCTTAGTAGTGTCAGACAGAAGGACAAGTAGCAACATATAAACCCTTGTAGGCATACTGTACCCATTACTAAACCATAATTCTGACACTGTGTAATCATACAATCTTAAGTCTTACATACATGTAAATAGAACTCTTAGTTGTACTAAAATGCAGATGCACATATTTAATTACACAACTGTAATATCCTGTACTTGATGCATGTCTTATTTTACCTTTGTTTCTGAATCAATCTATTGTCTACAAATAAAAAATTTGTCATTCCATTGTGTAAGTATACATTCCTTGCAAAATGCACCCTGCTAGTGAGTTAATATGAACTCACTTTACATAGTTGTGTTCTTTAAAAGAAATTTTTTTTTTTAAAAGCCAGTTGCTTTCCTCTGGAATGTTAAACATTTCCCTCTGACCTGAGTAGCTCTTGCCATTCTTAATCTGAAAGGGCTTTATTGAGAGTAGTGAAGTGTGTTGTTAATATGCTTGGAGAAAATGTGTCTCAGTTTTAGTTGTCAAGGAAGCATAGAGTCTGCTCCCCATAGCATCAGGAACTCTGCATCTGATCTATGTAAATGGCTCTGTAAGCACTCACATTATGGTTTGAAATAAAAGAGAGATAAATTCATAATAAAAAGGAAAAAGTTGATTCACTTTTGTACATTCCTAATTTCAATGGTTTTTGTATTTTCATTTTTGTGCTGTCTTGAGTGATCAATAGAGAGATGGTGGCTGTATGTCTACCTCAGCTCTGTCTCCTTCCTGAAGCCTTGTGGAAATATGAGAGTCTGCAAGCCCGAGAAAAGGCACTGTTCCCTCTTATTGCTACACTCACAATCCTAGTCCTTTTCCTTCTGCCTCAAGTTTCTGTTGGTTGCTTGTGTCTTGTCTTTTGGGGGTGGTGGAAATCTGTTTATGTGAATGTCCACAGGAAATTCCAGTTGGTTCCATCTCAGAATGAACCCTGCATCCTGTGGTGCATCCGTCATTTTCATGGGATCATCACTTCCACTTACCTGGGGTGATGGAGGACTCGTGGCTATACAAAAGGATTCATAAAATGAGCAACTGCATCTTTTCCCACTTCTTTGTCTAACAAACTCTGTCTTCACCCCAAGGAAAATGCTTACTCTGGAGAATATCAAGCAAGAGGAGTGCTCCCCTCTCTGGAGAACATCAAGCAGTAGGAGTGCTCCCCTTTGAGTGATTCCATAGCTAAGAAAGACAGCATGGGTAAAGGCTGAAAAGGGTATGGCGATTCACATCTGACCTCCAAGTGCATCCCAGGACAAGAAACTAACAAAAACTGAAGTTTTGCAATATTAACTTTTATCTAGTAATTATGTGCAAAATTATTACACAGAGACACACACACACAGAGAAAGAGAGAGAGAGAGAGAGAGAGAGAGAGAGAGAGAGAGAGAGAGAGTAGGTAGAAGGGAGGAAAATGGGAAATAGGAAGGTAGGGAGATAAAGGGAGAGGGTTAGGAAAAAGAGGGACCATAAGAGATAGACAGAGACAGACAGATAGACAAACACATGGGTGTTTAGTGACTATTTGTGTGGAAAACATGAATAAATTCTTTTTACCCATGTATAGCACCAGGAACAGATTAAAATGAGCATACACAAACACAGCCTAGTGAACCAAACAGTATATTGGGGTCATTTAGAGGAACATGGGTTACTCAATTGTGACTACATCAACAAAAATCCAGCCCTACCTAGCACTCATGAAAGTGATATTCCTGCAGCCCCTGCACAACTTGCAGGCAGCATTCTTTTTTTTTT
>NW_022196909.1:24383341-24400682 GCF_008632895.1 Mastomys coucha
TATCAGTTTGCAATCCCACCAGCAATGAAGTAATGTTTCTCTTTCTCCACAACCTCTCCAGCATCTGCAGGCAGCATTCTTGTCTCTCATAATCTTTCTTCTACAACTATTTATTAATTTCGTAACCCTGGGGAAGAGCTCTTTGAGTCTTGTAGCTTATAAGACCTTCCCAAGTCAGGTAGGCTCCTGTTAGCGAATTTATAAGATAGTCCCAAAAGCTCAGAATGTGCAAGATACAATTCACAGACCGTATGAAGCTCAAGAGGAAGGAAGACCGAAATGTGGATGCTTCTGTCCTTCTTAGAAGGGGAAACAAGATACTCACTGGAGGCCGAGGGTAGGATGGACTTAGGAGGAAGAGTAGAAGGAGAGTGGGAAAAAAGGGGCAGGAGCAGGTATGAGAGGAGATGTGGGATGATAGAAAGAGGGTCAGGAATTTGAACAGAGGTGTATTGCAATGGGGAATAGGGAACTGGGATAGCCACCAGCAAGTCTCAGATGCCAGGAAACCAAGAGGCTCCTAGGACGCAACAGGGATGACATTAGCTGAAATGCCCTCTCCAGGAAGGAGAATCTGTAGAGACCTTATCCAGAGGTTAGGCCAGGCCCCCGGTGGGGAATGGAGCCACCCACTCATCTCCAAATTTTTAACCCAGAATTGCTCCTGTCTAACGGAAATATGGACACAAAGTGTGGAGCAGAGACTGAAGGATAGGCCATCCAGAAACTGCCCTACCTGGGAATGCATCCCATATACAGACACCAAACCCAGACACTATTGCAGATGCCAAGAAGTGATTGCTTACAGGAGCCTGTTATAACTGTCTCCTGAAAGACTCTGCTAGAGCCTGACAAACGTAGAGGCAAATGTTCGGGGTCCCCAATGGAGGAGTTAGAGAAAGGACTGAAGGATCTGAAGCTCCTTCCCATAGGAAGAACAAGAATATCAACCAAGCAGACCCCCCAGAGCTCCCAGGGACTAAACCACCAACCAAAGAATACACATGTAGAGACCCATGGCCCCAGCCGCATATGTAGCAGAGAATAGCCTTGTAGGGCATCAATGGGAGGAAAGGCCCTTGGTTCTGTGAAGGCTTGATGCTCCAGTGTAATGCCAGAGCGGGGAAGCACGAGTGGGTTGGTGTATGTGGGAGCACCGTCATAGAAGCAGGGGGAGGGAGGAGTTAGGGGGTTTCTGGAGGGGAAACTGGCAAAGGAGACAACATTTGAAATGTAAGCAAATATCCAATAAAATACACTCGTGTGTGTGTGTGTGTGTGTGTGTGTGTGTGTGTGTCTGCGCGCGCGTGCTCCTGTGCTTGCGTGCGTGTGTGAATGACAAATAAATGAAAAGTCATGATTCTGGATAACCAGAGCAAAGATAGTCCTTTGCAAAAGTTTTGTACAAATTCGAAATTCCATACAAAGGTGTGGGGAAGCATAATCTGAGATGTGGAAAAGCTGGAGCTGGCTGCGGGGTAGGGAGCGATGAGGTGGGAGTCCCAGGACCAGGTACAGGGCTATGGGTTCTCAGGTTCTTGGACATCAATGTGCAGTTTGGAGTCATGGAAGAGCTGGGAACAGAGTCGGGGGCTGCAGGTTGGGTCTACCCCAGGGCTGTGGGGAAAAGAGCACCACAAAACCACACAAAGGAAATTTTTTAGTCACTCAATAAATACAATTTAACAATAAAGTTTTGATCTGGAAAATGAGTGACCAGATGAGTCCTACCATCAGATATGTAAGTAAATGCATAAGAAACTCAACAGGAAAATAGGAACCTTTTCTGTACTGGTTACACTAAAAAGCTAGCACACGAACAGGAAATCTGTTGACTGAAAACAAACAAACAAACAAACAAACACGGAAGTACATCCCTTCGGGTTCCGAAAACTGCAGAAACTGGAACTAAAACTAGGATTGAATCTGGGTTCATTGCTGCTCTTTGTTGATTGTGTGTTGATTTAAGAAATCTGGAAGCTGGGTGGACCAATGTGAGTGGTTACTTTAAATGTGTTTACGGGAACAAAAGGGACATTTAATGCTCCAGAATTAATTCTTATTCCTGAAAGCACCAGAGGCTACTCAGCCCTGAAATTGTACTTGGGAAGCAGCGCAAGACTGCAGACACTTCTTCATTTTAATAGACAAGCTTAATTGACTCCTGTTCTTAAATGACTGATGTGTGATCTCTCTGGTAATGCTGGATGCCACCTGTTCTGTAATCATTTTAATCATCGGGTTGCCACATGGCAACAGTTATGGATGCTACCAGTCTGGAACATGCAGACATTTTAAGGGCCATTTGCTTTCCTATTTATATTGTACTGATGAATTAAATTTCAGGAGCCATCGGTGGTCCTTAAGGGACTAATACAGGATAGCTGTGGACTCACTTGTCTCTAACACAGTATCTTCCTAACACAGAGGAACCCCCAAGCCCTTCTACCAAAGCAAGGCAAACATGTTTGTTTTCTAGAATTGCACAGGGAAATGTAAATTTGTCCCAAAAGTTAGGGTTTTTTTTTTCTTTTAGTTTTCTGTCTAAAAACAATGTCTTATGAAACCTCCATGTTACTCACACAAACAACTATTTTAGGAAGTATTTGTTATAAAGATGCTATACACCAGAGGGAATTGTTTCAAAAAACCTTACTTTCCAATGCAAATTCATAGATCAGACCACGCAGCTGTGTAGGGAGTGTGTGTATGTGTGTGTGTATGTGTGTGTGTGTGCTCCTGGCTATGGTTATTATAAATTCTTTAAGGAAAACTTCCTACATAAGAAAATCAGTCAAAAAGCACAGGAGACAGCCAGTGTCTGTCCTGCTGCCTCCCTACACTCAGGTTTCATGCTCGCTTGATAACCTTCATAATCATATTTATTGAGAAAAAAATTGTGTATAGAAATTTTACCACAAATAAAACAAATTCCCATAGGAAAATAAGGTTCTATTTTTCTTGTTTAAGCACCGTGAGGCAATGTATCCTAAGAGTCAGGCCACACTGTAGAAAAAATACACCTTACTACGGTCTCTCCTTTGTGGAAGGCCTTCAGCAATAGTCCTGACTTCAAACGGGAAATCAATTTATTTACTATTCCAGCAAATTTGCCAACCATAGAGATGTAAGGAACAGGACAGAACAGTAGTCACCATCATGCTGTCACTGTTTCAGAGAACATTTTATACGAATATTTCTCTGTTTTATGGAGCTGCCCAGGCTGTAACTAAATTAATCCTTTTAATCATCTTGTACAGTATTTACTAAAGTAAAATTATTACACAAAGTATAGCTTTTCCTGTGAATATAAAATGAAAGTAATTATATGATGAATTTAGTACACAAAATGTGTGTATGGTTTAATTAAAAAAGCATATGCATTATTTGTTTGGGGGGGGCACTGTGATGATTTTAAGGCTGCTGCATAGGAAAATTTTCTTTCCAACCAGTTATCCGAGTATCTCCAAGGCATTTTCGGTTGTACATGACTGTTGACAACAGACTATAGTGACAATGGTACAGCACTGAGATAGAGATTTGCTTAAAGGGACAGTATATATTTTAAAGTGTATAGAACTTGAACTTCACTAATGGGACAATGATAGAATGCTAAAGGAACTGAAAATGAATGGCCCTCGCTCGCTACTGTTCCGCTCTACAGTGAGCTCCGTAGAGTGGACAGTAATAAGAACCTTGGAGTGGAGTAGGAAGGGTATGGAGAATCTGCAGCCTCCAGTTTCTAGTTCCCTGCAAAAGCTACTTGTGTGCATTTATGATTGTTTTGCTTTTATAAATTCATCTTCTGAGTGTTTGTCTTTAATACAGTTCAGAATATAATGTTTTTACTTTTTTTTTTTAGATATTTTCTTTATTTACATTTCAAATGTTATCCCCTTTCCTGGTTTCTCCTCCAAAAAAAATAAAAGAAAGAAAGAAAGAAAGAAAGAAAGAAAGAAAGAAAGAAAGAAAACAACTATCCCCTCCCCGCCTCCCCTTGCTCACCAACCCACCCTCTCCTACTTCCTGGCTTCACTTTTAATATAAGCTTCCACTTCAGAAATTCAAAGACAAGTAGAGAAGCTTCACATGTAGGGGACTAGGTCAACAATAAACAAGATTTGTTATCATCTTGCCTTTCTTCAAAGTAGACACAATGGAAGGCGGATCAGAAAAGTACCTTAACCAAGAAAAGTAATTAGAAAATGAATTTGTATTTTTTTTTACATTTAATAAGTTTATACAATTATTTAGACATGGAGTGAAAAGGATCTGTTCTAAGACTAAGATTTGTTTTTCTTCAAGATGAAAACAATGCACTATAGGACAGAGTCTGCATCTACAACTGAATTATAGAAAATGATTTTGCTTGGAGTCATATTCATTAGCTATCAATAAGACAGGGAAGGTGTAGATGTGCCAATCAAAGTGTTCGAAAGATAGACACTAAACATAGAGTGTGTGGTTTATGGAACCTAAAACTCCAGGAGTGACTAATCATTGCAAAATTGATAAAGAAAGCACAGGATCCTTGAAATTCCCTGGTGCAGTGTCCCCATAACAGAAACCAGAGATAAACAGAAGAAATTATAACATTATTACAGCTCTGAAGAGAATGGTGCTAGATGGAAAGAAAGAAACAGACGAAGTCTAAGAGGAAGACCAAGAACCATAGATGAACGAATGATGTCAAGAGAGCTCACTACAACCCACCAATCCTATCCTAGAATGTGGTTCCCATGGGTAGAGATTTCTGTCTATATTCTGACTGCTGATCTCTCAGTCCTAAACTGTGACTGACACCTCACAGGTACTCAGTAAATGTTTCTTGGATGATTAATTATCATACCATGTGCTCTACTCATATTATCTTTAGGCCCTATGTTTCTTCTGTGATGTTACCCTAATTACTAATTTTTAATAAAAAATTAAAGTTAAGGATAAAATCCAAGGTAAACTCAATGAAGAATTATTGCAAATATGTTTCCCAACTGTAAAGATGATGCTTCCTCAGCATGATGGATTTACTAGGAATGACTCAGCATGATAGGATTTACTAGGAATGACTCAGCATGATGGGATTTACTAGGAAGGACCCACTAAGTTAAAAGAAAGATGCCTTTTTCTTACTCTGCTAACAAGTTGGGAAACATGAGCTAAGTTACTCCGTTTCTCTGTGGAAGCTCTCCGATTAGAGGAGGGGAATATACTTACAAATAAAGAAATGGGTATCAGAATTAAGACCAACTGTTCTTCATACCATATCAATGACAAGGAACACATATGTTCATGCCAAAATGATATAATTTTTAATTAATGTTAAAAAATAAAACACTGGCATCAACAATTAAAAAAAGCTTGCAGAAATGCATAAGAATACCCAGAGAAAAAGGCTGATCTTTCCTTTTGTTCATGATTTCCCCAGAGAGAGTTGTTTGTTTTTATTGCAGTCAGGTATCTATGCAAAATCCAGGAAGTAGAAGCAATGTCTTATAGAAGTATAGAAATAAAATTTGTGAGTACACATACTAGGATGATGATGCTTAAACTCATTAGGGGACCAAGGTTCTAAAAACTGGTATGGCCTTCAGAAAAGGAGAGAACTCGACAATCAATGTCTTAGGCAAGAGCAAAAAAGACTAGAAACAGAAATAGGAGAATAAGATACAGACAGAGCAGAGAAAGAAGCAAGGCAGTGTGCAGTCACAGACAATGAAAGGCATAAACACCCCGTAAAGTAGAACAGCTGGACAACATCCAACATGGCTGGGTGGGGTGTGTGGGAACACCAGTGCATGTGAAAGAGCAATTGTAGCCAGGGATTAGGACTAGTTTCATATCGGATTGGGCAGAGACCTTGTATGAGGACTCAAATATATACATCTCTATTTCGTTTAACATTTGCAAAGACTTGACATATATTTTATAACAAAGGAAAAGGAAATAACAAAGGGAGTGAACGTGCTTAAGGAAAACTGAGCTTAGAAAGGGAGGCTGTGGGAATGACCTTAGAATCTTTGCTCCATTGAGAATAGAAGTTACTCTAGGAAGAAACAGGATTCAGAAATATTTTGCTGCGAAGAGTTGAGTTTACTGGCTCAGCTTCCATTTTAAGACCTGGAGTGTTCAATCATACTGTAGCTACAGCAACAAACAAAAGGAACAGAGTCCCTCGCCTCCAAAACCTGAAATCGTAGTGACTGGAAATAATTCAATAAGATCAGTTTGACCCAAATGGGATCAGAATTAATGAGAAATGAATAGTTGTCACAATATACAAGTTTGAAAATGAAGAACCCAAGATCAGATTTGTACTGGGTAAAATCTATTAGGTTATATGTTTTCTCCAATTAATTTTTATTAATCTGTATGCAGGAAAAAGTAATGGAGCTAAAATTTAAGGAATGACATATTTGTCATACACCGGACTTTTTTCTTTTTCTACAGCATATGTAAATTTTCAATGCTAAGTAGATTTTTAAAAAGTCATTGACAAAATCCCACTGCGAAGCTACTCTTTTCTTTACAGTAAATAACTGGTTTATAAAAGCCCATCAATGAACCAAACCATTCCATCAATGAACCAAACCATTTATATCAATAACCGTGTTTAAAGAAAAGGAATTATGGTATTAGAAAAGCCCAAGAAAGATGAAACTAATATCTAAAGGCTGCAAGAGATGAGAATAAAGGTCAAATCTTGCTATATCAACAGAACTGTGATTCAGACCAAGCTGGGAGAGAAAGTCAATTTCTCCCACACAAGATCTAATACAATATTAATAAAACTCAGAGGATAAAGGCAAGCTGGGGAAGAATATGAACACCATATCTAACTTCATGGCTAGCAAAGGACTGAGTTAAGCACAGATTCCCTAGATATCCAATGTTTGTTCCTAATCAAGAAAAGGGGGACTAGCATTTTAGTGATACCAGGATGGCAAAACACTAAGTTTCCAATGACAAAACCTGAGAGGTTCTGCGAGGTTCATGTACCTGAGGGAAATAAAAAGACCTCTTCTATGAACTGCAATTAATACAGGCTAATATGTAATACAGCCAGAACAATTAGTTCTTGCTTTATATACAAGTAAATACACACTGGCTCTCTTTTTAAAACCTCTGAATAAAGCGTTGAGTGAAGTAGGTTGTTCGTTTCACACTGAGGAACACCAATATTCTTGAGTGTGGGGGAGCATCAGTGAGACTTTGGTGATACACAATGGTGATACACAATTTTCCAACACAATGGTGGAAGATAGTGAGTTGCCTTCTTTCTTACTGAGTGACTGTGTTAATCATCCCTCGGAATTCCTCCCATTGGGCTTTCAAACCTAGTTTGGGATCAGACCGCTGGATTCTGATTGCCAGGCTTTCTGATCTCTGCTTGCAGAGGGTAGATTGCATGTGTCTACGGCTGCTTCAGTTCCTCTGGAGAACCTTGACAAAAGATTTAAATGTGCCTGGCTTCATAAAAACTCAGGACCAGTGCTTATTTAAGCTGGATTTTGTACCCCAATAAATTTTTTTTGGCTTGAAGTCTGGTCCCCATCTTATAGAATTAAGAATTCTGATGTTGATGTTTGCATAGGTTTATGCATAGGAGACAAACTGTAGGCTAAATAGTGATCCTAGGGTGACTACAGGAGGGGATGTTTGGCACTATAACTTCTCACTGGTATTGGACTTTTAATCAGTTGAAATGTGTTCCTTTACTACAATGTAAGCTTCAATAAAAGCATATTTAAACACTCTATTGCTTTTGAGGACAAAACAGAGATAAAGGAGTCAGGCCATTTCAAATATTAGTCTGGTTAATAAAGGAGGTTTGAGGGACAGGCTTGGTTTAGAAAAACTGGTCTTCCCATTGCCCAGCCTCTGAATTAATGCCTCTATAAAACTCAGCACAACAAATCTGAAAGTAGCAGAATATACTTGAAGGACCAAGTCAGAGGTGAGCAATTTGCAGATGAGGGCTCGGCCTTCTGGCTGGTATCTAGGGAGAAAGATGGGCTAGCCATCTGTGAAGACATCCACTTCTCCCTCCCTACAGAGTTTCAAAACCCAGGGAAGCAGAAGCCAGGGGCAAATGACAATGGAGACTTCTCAAAGGGACAAAGAAGCCCCTTCATAACAATACAGAGCTGTATGCAGAAAAACCTATGACTCTATAAAATGAGTATTCCCTTAGGAAAAATTGCAAATTTAGTCTCAGAAGGACTGGCATTACAAAACCAGATATGAAAGTAATAGGAATATATCAGTTTTCAATGGCCTAGATAATTGCCTCTTCTCCCAGCTTCATTTTGACACTAGGGGACAATGAAACTCGGCATACCTGGTGAGTCTCTCTTACAGAAAAAAGCATACTTCAATCTGCATTCTGGGAAGGTGGTTTCCTCACATCTCTGGCATTCAAATGAGCACTGAAGAAACATGCTTTTTAATTTCATGTTTAATCCTTTATGCACTATTATCCCTCTCTCTGTAAATTTAGCCAAGACTAATCCGCAGAGATGATGCCATTTTCATAAAGGTAACCTGAGAATATCCTAGGACATGAATGCCAGCCTTCATAGCATGTGGATCGAAGTCCAAAATCCTTCTCCAGCAAGTCTCAGGAAACCCTGATAGCTTTCTAGACTTTATTTTTCTTTCCTATAGAATAGTTTTCTAACTTACAACCCCTCAAGTATAAAACGACAACCAATCAAGTTGTGAAACCCTCCTAAACTGAAAAGCCATCATGGTAATGGACATATTCTGGTCTCTTCCTGCCAGTGATGAGCTGTGTGAGTGTGGCAGGCCTTTTGATCATTGTTGCAGTGTTTGCTCTAAGCAGGAATCCTGACAGGTGACAACTCATTAAATCTACTCGGAATTCTGCCTGTTTTTCTTTCTTCCTTACTTTATTTCTTCCACATAGACACTCTTATGAGGGCTTTGAGAAGGTGGCTATTTGTCTCAAAATAGGATTAAGAACATTAATACTTGTGAACATGTCTCTTATGCTTGCCCTACAATGTGAAAGCTACCATGACTTTTAGATTTGGAAACATTCCTGACATCTGCCCATGTCTTGGAGGTGCTTGGGACTAAAGAAGCAGTCTGAAAAATATACACTACATTTTTATATACACAATAAATAAATTTTATGTCTACAACCTGTGATATCAAAATCCACTGACATCTACAGAAAAGCAGACTCTAGTAACACACTACTGCCTTCAAGTATTTGACAGATCTCTTGGCCAGATATTTTAATTAGCCTCATTTTTTCATGCCTCAGATCTTCAAACCATGATATTCTCTTTGGTTAAATGATTTGAAATCTTGCAGAGTAACTGCAAAATCAAGGGTGACTTTTAACTATTGCATCCTCTTGAGAAGTTTATAATTAAGTTAAATAAGTGTGTTTAAAGGCAGTTTCACCAATTCTTAATTTCATTTCAATCCTTCTGTAATTGAAATTAAGAATGAAAGATGAACTAATTTCATAAAATTAAAGACTTTCTAGTATTTTCATTATAGGTATATTTCCTCTTTAATTTCTAACTGTGAAAGTAACAATTTGAAAATAAATACCATTTAATTATACTTAGTAGATACTTTCTGATAATTAGAGCAAGCTAAATAAATAAATAAATAATAAATAAATAAAAATAACCTCAGAATTTGAACTGTAGACTTTTCAGAGACAAATCAGACAGAAAAACCCACCCTGTTTTCTTAGTCTTATACATTAAATCCCTCTCTTACTTGATAATAAAGGGACTAATTAATAAGGCTTACTTTTTAAGAGAAAAGATTTGATAGATTAATATAGGGAGGTTAATATTTCATAGGATGAAAGATGATAACTCATATCTAAGATAAAATAAAATCAATTAGATTTAATGAGCAGATTACATATAGAACAAGATGGAAGCTTTATTTTATTGTGGTTATTAGGTATAATTGTGTAGCCCATAAAACACCAATCCTTCTTTGCTAATCTATTAACCTCTCTTGTTTAAACAGGAAGACCTCTCTCAATACAAGATAAAACAGTAAAAAACTGAGACTTTGAGAGAGACATTAACCTTGATATGTATTTTCTACTACACACTTATTGAGAACACTTAGAGTAGCACTAACTTAGAAATATTAAATATCTAGTTATTAGCAGCAGAAAAAAAAAGGCACTACTTGAAAGATATCAGGCTAAGATGCATGGTATACATAAATACCTTCCATTGCTCAAGTGAGATAGGAACTCTTATCAACTAGGGTGTCCGAAAATAAATAGAACAAAATGTGTGATAAGAAAGAATGAATGATCACCTGGCTTCTTGAAGGTATTTGAAGTGAATTGTTTTTTCCAATAACTTTTAAAATTGTATTTATTTACTACCTGGTTATGTAGGAACTGTAAGAAATTTGTCTTTCCAATAACCACTTAGTATATCTAATATACAAGGGAAGTGTATATTATAGGATTAAATATATACCTTTGCAACTGACCTATTTTACATTTTGTCTACTGGAATTGGTTTCAGATATATTCTGTTTTCTGGATGCTTAATATTATTGAAAATGTGTCTTTTATTCACCGAAGTAGTGATGAGATGAGAGCCATAGCCAAGCTGTGCAAATACATGGCTTCGGATGAGCCCAGACCATTTTCTTCTCTGCTCTAACTATACCTAGGCCTAGGCTTAGAAGTTTCTAGCCTTAGGTCAATTTAATCTTCCAAGCTGACTGATTCTAACTGGCTTCCTTTGGCTTCTGATTAAATTGTTCTGCTTAGCCTCAAACTAACCTTGGCAACCTATTACAATTTTCTGGCTCCTTCTCATTCTCTGGCTCATTCAGTCATCACTAGCAGCTTGTCTCTGTCTCTATAAAACTGTCCCAGTAAGATCTCTCTCTCTCTCTCTCTCTCTCTCTCTCTCTCTCTCTCTCTCTCTCTCTCTCTCTCTCTCTCTCTTCCTCTCTCTCTCCTCTCTGGACTGCTCTCTTAAGTTGTCTTTCTTTTCTGTGCTTTTCTCTTAAGAGTTAGGTATATCACATCTGACTCATTTTGTCAAATCTTTCTCTGATTAGTTACTTTGCCTGGCCATCTATTAGATATCACTTTAAAACATGGCTGCTTCCTTACACAGACAAACTTTACATTCATTGTTTGGGATTAATGGTGTGTACTACAGGTGTGTCTGTATTCCACCTAAAGAGATTAAAAATGTATCATTCCATCCACATCACACAGAACTAGATCTTTAGATGTAATCCCTTGACAGAACAGCCATGTTTCTGGATTAAAATTCCTCTATATACTTAAAGTTTATATATCATATCAGTTTCTTAAAAGTAATGTCTTAAAATTTGAATGAAGAACTCCTAATGAAAGTTTTCATCTTTATTTCCAGCAATAAAATGGGAAGTTCTAGAAAAAGATTAATGATGTAAGTAGAAAAATTGTCAAAAAAATTAAATCAAATTAGAACTAGAATTAAGCTCAACAATGAGAGTGCAGCAGTTAAAATGGCCAGCTAACAGCACATTGCTCATGATCAAGAGAATTGCAAAAGGAAACATTAGAAATTACACATATTTTAGACATATTTTGGAGAAGAATTTCATATTGCTCACTTAAATTGAATTTTATTTCTATTTTTCAGTAGATAAAATCCTACAATGTCTTCTGACAAGTGCAGTCTTACCTATAAACTGGTTTATTGCATTCTTGTACAGTGTCAAATAGTATCTCTACATTTCATAGAACTTTATAAGAAAATTAAAGAACTTCCACATTGTTGTGGTTACTTCCACTATTTTGATTTATAACATACCTTGAAATAAAGAAAGCTATAAATTTTTACTGATTTTACCTAAGTAATTTAAGTTATATTATTATTTAGCCATTTCCTCCAAAGTCGGTTATCACAAGGGCATACTTGCTGCTGTTATCAACCTTAAAACAGTCTATATTACCTTTGGTTGATCAAACTTCCTCTACACAAGTGACACAAACAGAAACTATACCCCTGTGAACATTTCCAATCTCCACATAGCATCCCAAATATGCCATTTTCTGCAGAACTTGCATGCTTATTTTTAATTCAATATCCAGCACCAGCCATTTTTCATTGAGATGACACTCAGCCACGACTCCTTTCCAAGCTTCATTCTCCTATTAAATTACTAGGATTTTATCATATTTTCCAGATGGATTCATTTGCATTCTGAAGAAATAAATCTTGTGGTGTAATTTATTGCCTATTTATTGTCATCTAAAGGTGTTTGTGATGCTTAAACTCATGTTTGCATGTGTGGGATTCCTAATTTGTTTTAAGCATAAGTGATAACAAATTTCATAATGCTGCCAAGTGGCTCCTATACAGGTTAAATTTATACACTTTTAAGGTTTAAAAATGGGAGATTTTGCACACTTGATGCTTTGAAATCTTGTTTGAAGCTTGACACAGTTAAAGTTCTTAAATATATTATTAAGTAAATTGAAACCATTAGAATCTTACTAAAAAATGCTGGTAGGGACATAGGTGTCAATGATTACAAAGATTAGCAAACTATATATTTTAAGATAATATTCATAATGGCCCTTACACATGTAGCAGAGGCAAATTACCTTCCATCAGTTCCTCCTCTTCTTGCTTTCTATTGGTACAGATTTCTGTGCTTTCTTCTTTTAAAGATCAATGCTATAAATGATCACAGTGCAACCATTGACTACTATGGCCTGGGTTACAACCACGACTTATTCTTCAGTTCATTTATTCATTGTTTCCTGACCACTAACCAAATGCTAGACATAAAATTACTCATGAACAAACAAGAACATTGCCTACATACTTAAGCAGATCATTTTGTACAAAAAGAAAGCTAACATTTCTACTAAAATGTACTATGAGTATATCTGAAGGATGTGTATGAGAACACTGAGATGTGCAAGAGGGCTCAGGGTGGATAGTGATTACTGCCAAGACTTGAGTTTATGCCCTGCAACTCACATTGTGAAAATACAAGATGTACTCAAGCTAGTCACAAGCACTCATTGGCATATATGAGTCACAATGTGCACAAAAAAAAGTAATTATTAAATATATAAACATATATTTATAAAAATAAATATAAATATGAAATAGAATATAAAAAAGACTTTAAATATTATATATCAAACTTAATGACACAAAAGCCTGTCCTTAATTCCAGACACTTGGATGACAAATTAATTTGTAGAAGCATAGTTCATGAGTCACATACTAACTCTCTAAAACTGCAGTAATACATAACAATGAAAATTATGCAATCTATTCTTTTTTTTTTTTTATGCAATCTATTCTTATGGCTACACTTTCCTCAACATTATTAACACAAGATTCATAAACAAAGTTCCTAAAACTGCTCATGACATTTCATAAGGAATTTGTGCATAAATATAAGAAATAAAATTTTAAATAATTAATTCTTTAATTTTAGTTCTTATTTATTTTTTAATTTACAGAATAAAGAAAATTATACCATGAGAATGTTTTTTCATAAAGTTCATTTGTTAAAGATCAATGTTAATCCTTGAACTTGATCAATTTTGACACTCTTCTTTTTTAGTTCCTTTTTCTGAGCATTCTTGTGGTTATTTTTCATTTTCCCTCCTAATAAGCATTCCTGGCCCTGGCTGAGGATGTAAACTGTCATTATTTTTAAGCATTTCAGTAAGAAGATCTTGGCCTCCCTGAGGCATCATACTGTATCAACAGTTCAATAAACCTGCCAAATGTTTTACTTACTCTGAAGAAAAACACAAGTTTAGAAAAATATTAACCACTTAATATTTTCTAGAGTTATATGAAGTGTCTCTCCAGCAGGAATAAATGCCAAAATCAGAATCTTCCCTCACAACATCAAGTTCAGCCGGATGGAATGTTTCCTGTTAGGCAATTGAAAATGAAGGTACACCCTGTCAATCCTTACATTACAGTTGACTCCTGTTTTCTCCTGGGTAATTTTCCCCTAATTTGTTGAAAGTACTGTGGCACTAAGACATGGGATTCACCTGTGAACACAGAAACAGGAGCAGAACTGAGTGGTAGATATCATATCACATCACACAATTATACTGCATTAGATGCAGTTACTCAAGGATTGTGTTGTTTTATCTACAAATACAACTTTAATATTTGGAGGCAAAATATGGTATAAATGAAGGTTATTCATAGTTACTGAAAGTAGTATGTGAGAAATAAATCTCTAAAAAATACAAAATTATAAATTTGGACAAAGAATCTTTGAAGAATTCTCATTAGGTATTTTAATCACACTCAGTTTGATTAATTGAAGATACAGGCTCAATTTCAAAGTAAGAAATAACATTATTTTTAAAACATACTAGAAAAAAATGTTATAACTGAAAAGTTATCTTGGGACTCACTATGAATTCTGTGATGCACATGTTTCCTTTGAAATAATATCGGAAGAAATTCAGAGGTAATTATTAGTATTCAGAGATAATTTTTCCATTAATTATCTATTTATACATTTGCAGCAACATGTTGAAACTATGTCAGAGTATGAATGTCTGGAAGTTTTAAAGAAAAATAACCTTATGATTAATTTATATTCCTCTTTCTAAAAGAACAAATGCAATTCATCTCACAACACCACACTGTGTTTTTAATGGGCTGTATTGATTATTGTCTTTATTTCTTTCAGAGACATATGAATGTAGTAGCGAACTCTAGGGAAAGAGAGTGGAGAAAATGAAAATTCAGTGAGGCAGTGTTATTTTCTTCTAAAAGTACCTGACTGTAGGAGATGAGTACCACTTCCAACTAACCCTGAGATTTCAGCAAGAGGATGAAATACTGGAGCTGAATCCACATGTTTCAGTGTGTTCCATAAACACAAAGACATACAAGAATTCCAAGTAGGTAGGTGATGAATTATAAATGGTAGAAAGATACGTGGCCATTAGGTACAAAGTGTCTACATGTGAGACTCATGTTTAGCCACCCTGTGGTAAAATGAAGAGGAAAACTAAATGTAATTTTTAAAACTACCACAAAAAAATACCTATTACCTGTGGTGGAATATAAATGAGATTTATAGCTGACTTCTCAACAAAAACAGTGGAGACAAGAAACTAATGAAATGGGAACTTCAAGAAAAATAAATACACCTTTAATTCCATACCAAGAAGAACGTCTTTCAAAACAAAGATCATAATTAGAGACATTGAGACAAAGTAATCCTGACAGAATACATTATCAGTTTGGCTACACTGAAAGAAATGCCAGAGGCTATTTTTCAGGAAGAATAAAATATAATGTTATGTGAAATTAGAGATATAAATAGAATGATGAACAAGAAATGAGTGAATAAAATATGTGATTTAATATTAATAACATTTATAGGATGACACACTAATATTACATTTTGTAAGAATTGGGTTTAATACAGAATTTTGAGATATGACCTGTATTTAAATTGACTTGGAGTAAAGGATAATAAAATGTTTTAATATTTTTCTCAAGGAAAAAGAGGTAAAAATATTGTATATATATGCATACATATGTATACATGTGCATATATATAGACATATATATATATGATTTCATAAGTCAGGTGGTATTTGCACTGGGGCAAGCATAATAATAGTTGTAAAGTAGCATGAAACCTTCTAGCTGAGGTAGAAGGAAACAAGATAAAATGCTGTTAACAAAATACATATTTAAACAAAAGTTTCTTTTTTAAAAAAGTAAAGAACAAGATAGAGATGGGAAATTACTATAAAAAGATTGACGACACATACTGGACCTTAACAACACCGAAATGGAAATACCCATTTCATTAAATTAGTTACAGAAAAGTGGCAAACCTCAGAGTAGGGAAAGCCATTTCAAACATTTTAGACATAAATGTCCATGTCTAAGGTATTCAATGCATTTGATAAATACATAGTACTTCCAAAGCAATGAAAACATGAAAAGGGCCATCCACCAGGCGTAGCTCCAATGCATGATACTTAGACACATGAAGTACTACTTACACTGCTTTCCACTCACAACTTGGCACCTGAGAGTTTTACATCTTCATCCAATGGAAGCAAGAAGACTACTCCTTCCATGCAGCTAGGAGGAGAGTCTCAAAGCCCACACCCACCGTGACACACTTCATCCAACAAGGCTACTCCTGATAGTGCCACTCCCTGGGCCAAGCATATTCAAACCACCACAGGAGGAGAAGGGCAGAGCTGCAGGTCTGCATTTAAGTCTACCTGCTTCCCTGTTCGTGTGTGTGTGTGTGTGTGTGTGTGTGTGTGTGTGTGTGTGTGTGTGTGTGTGTGTGTGTGTGTGTGTGTGTGTGTGTGTGTGTGTGTGTGTCTGTCTGTCTGTCTGTCTGTCTGTCTGTCTGTCTGTCTGGTCTGTCTGTCTGTCTGAAATATGCAGGATTCCACAGTCAGTGTCACATTTTCCATATCCCTATGATGAGTCTATAGTATTCGTTCCAACTTCGGATTAGTTTTGTTTTGAAGTCTGTTTTGTTAGACTTTAAAAAGACTATACCTGCATGATTTCTATGTCTATTTGTTTGGAATATCTTTTTCCATCCTTTCACTCATAGTTTATATCAATTTTTGATGTTAAGATATATTTCTTGGGTGCATCAAAAGGATAGATCCTATTTTTAACATCCATTCTGTTAGACTGTGCCTTTTTATTGAAGACATACCATTGATGTTGAAGGTTATCTATGAGCAGTGTTTGTTGATTTCCACTACTTTGTTATTATAGTCTCTCTCTCTCTCTCTCTCTCTCTCTCTCTCTCTCTCTCTCTCTCTCTCTCTCTCTCTTTCTCTGTGTGTGTGTGTGTGTGTGTGTGTGTGTGATGATAGTGGTAGTTTGATAACAATGGCCCCCAAAGACTCAAATGTTTGAATGATTGGCCTTAGAGAGTGGCATTATTAGGAGGTGTGGCCTTGAAGGAGTAGCTGTGACCTGGTTGGAGGAAGTGGAGGTGGGCTCTGAAGTCATGTATGCTCAGGGTAGGTCCATTTTGAGACAGTTTCCTTCTGTTACCTTCAAATCAAGATGTAGAACTCTCAGCTCTTTCTCTAGCCCATGTCTGCCTATATGCCCTCTCATGCTTCCCAGAGTGATGATAATGGACTAAACACCTAAAAAATGTTTGCCAGGCTAATTAAATCTTTTCCTTTATAAGAGTTATGGTTATGTTGTCTCTTCATAACAAAAACAAAAAACAAAATAAGACAGTGTGTGTGTGTGTGTGTGTGCGTGCTTGTGTGCGTGCATGCGTGCGTGCGTGCGTGCGTGCGTGCGTGCGT
>NW_022196909.1:24400988-24435401 GCF_008632895.1 Mastomys coucha
GTGTGTGTATTTCTCTTCTTTTAATATACTGGTCTGGAATTGTTTATTCCTTGTGTTTTCTTGGGTGTGGTTAGATTGGAGTTTGCTTTCTCGAGCCTTCTTTCTGGCTACATTTATAAATACATATTGCTTATATCTGGTTTTATCATGGGTTATCTTATTTCTTCATAGTAGTCTGGGCTAGGGTCTGTGTTCTCCCAATGACCTGCCCTTAGATGCAATTGTGCAGCCCTCATGGCTGTGCTCTCCTCTCTCAACTCATGGCCACTGCTCCTTTCTCCTCTCCTGCACATTCTTCATCTTCCCATGGCAACTTCTTCTTCTTCTCCTCTTGGTCCCCTCTGAACTAAGCTCAACCCCACATATGTCTCTTCTGCCTATCTATTAGCTGTTGGCATCTTTATTTACCAATGAGAATTAACCTGGGGGCAGGGTCACAGGGGCTAAGAGCAGACTCAAAGTGTTAGGGGGAGAACATTTAGCATTACAATACACAGTAAAGTTAAAACCTCAACAATCCTCCCTTTTAGTTCAATAAAGAGTCTGTAGGACATCTCCTGTCTGAGCCCTTCTGGTTTTTCAAGTGCTTATTGAGTAGTCAGGTGTTATTCTAATAGATTTGCTCCTGTATGTCCTTGGTCTTTTTCCCTTGAAGAATTTACAACTTCTTCATTGCTCTGTTGATTATTATGTGCTTGTGGGAGTTTCTCTTCTGCTCCTATCTACTTTCTGCACTGTACCTTCGTAGGCATCCTCTTCTCTTGGTTAAGAAAACTTTCTTGTACAATTTTGTTGAAAATATTATTTTGGCTTTGACCTGATTTTTCTTCTCTTTCATACATTCTTATTATTTTTTAATCTTTTCCTAGTGTCCCAGATTTCCTGAATATCTTGTACAAGGATTTTTTTTTCAGAGTCAACATTTTTGACTGATGTATTGATTTCTTTTATTGTGTCTTCAATCCCTGAGATTCCCTCTTCCATCTCTTGTCTTCTGCTAGTAAGGCTTGTCTCTGAAGTTCCTGCTCTAGTTCCTGATTTTATTTTTTTATTTCTAAATTTCCCTCAGTTTGTGTTTTCTTTATTGATTATATTGCCACTTTTCAAACTTGACCTGTTTTATTCATTTTCATCTATTATTTATGTTTATAGATTTCTTTAAGGAAAATATTTATTTCCTTTTTAATGACCTTTGTAAAATTCACAAACACTATTCTAAGGTCTTTTAAGTATGGTTCAGCTATGTTGCAACACTCAGGGCCTGCTATGTATTGCTGGGCTCTAGGAGAAATATTTTCATAACTGGTATTGGGTTTTTACTGTTATCCAGACCTCTGGATTAGGGATGATTCTAGGTATTGATATCTGGTCTTGTCTTCGCTGGGTTGATATTTAGTTCCTTGCCTTCTTTTGCCCTAATTTTAAGAGAGTACAGTGGTTGTGTGTTGCCTAATAGAAAATTCTGGAATCTTGCAAGGTATAACTACTGTCATTGCAGCTAAAATGTATTTCTAGGTATTAGAAGCTGACACCTAGGAATGGGACAGGTAGCAGGATAGCTGAGGAGGTCCCCAGGAGGGAAAAAAGAAGATTGTTCCATCAGATATAATTAGTTCCCTGGGGATGGGGGCAGAGAATTAGAGGAGGGGCCACAAGAGGTAGTCTGCTACAGAGCAGGAATAAGATGGGAAAATTGGATTTAGAAAAGAAGGGGGATGGTGAAAATCTGAAGCTCATCCACCTGCTTTTTGACCTTCTTGCTTCTTCTGCAGCAGATTTGCAGGACATGGCTTGTGGAGTTGGAAGCTAAGAGAGGGTGAATGAGAAGAACGTTGGAGGAGATATGTGGAATCTACTGGAAGTGGAGGCAGGGAAGCAAAGGTTGCCGCAGCAGGGGATTGTAACAAATCTAGGCATGAAACTAGAGAATTAGATTTAGAATTGTCTTAGTTAGGGTCTCCATTGCTATGATGAGACATTGTGACCAAGGCAACTCTTAAAAAGGACAATTGGGGCTGGCTTATAGGTTCAGTCCATTATCGGCATGATGGGAAACATGGCAGTGTCTAGGCAAGCATGGTGATGGAGGTCGTGAGAGTTTTCCATCTTCATCCAAAGGAAGCAGGAAGATGACTACTCTTCCAGGTAGCTGGGAGGAGACTCTCAAAGCCCACACCCACAGTGACACACTTCATCCAAAAAGGCCACAACTCCTGATGGTTCCAGTCCCTGGGCCAAGCATATTCAAACCACCACAGGAGGAGGGGAGGGGAGGGAAAGGTCTGCAGATCTGCATTTAGCTTTAGCTTACTTGCTTCCCTGGCCAGAGTGTAGCAGTGTGTGTGTGTGTGTGTGTGTGTGTGTGTGTGTGTGTGAAAAAGGCAGGCTTCAATAGTCAGTGTCACATTTCACTGACATGTGACATCTCAGGCTCCAGATATGAAAACTGTAGGTTTAGTAATAATCCCCATAGCTTCTATATCCTAGGTGGACCTTTCAGGGTCCACCATGATAAATGCTGAGATGAGACACGGATAGTGAGAATCCTGAAGCAGTATTTTTATTTCCGCTTCTCCTGGACCAGCTGGGTTCCTGTTGCCTGTAGATAGAGTACAGATAAATTGCTTAGTGGATTTTCCAAAAAAGGCTTCTGGGCCTTGCCTCTTTTCTATACTTCTGCCTCTCCTATGGCCTGGCCTACTACAGGTTTACCCAATCAGTGTGTCTGAGCTTCTGTCTCTGTTTCTACAGTGAGTTGGGCCCATCGTCTAAAAGAATGCATTGCATAATTGGATTCATGGCATACTCAAAACGGGGGAAGTGATGCCTGGTACTGGAAATCTGGGAAAGTACATGGGGTTAGTGAAGTCATGGATCTCAAGGGCCTATAACCACCACTTTCTTAAACCATAATACCTAATTACATTCTAAATCACTGTCCTTATTTCCACATAGAAATAAATGTTTCATCCCTCTTCAAAGAAACCTTTCTCTGCAGCAGATAGGAACCATTACAGAAAATGTCAGCCAATCAAATTGTAGAGAACAAATAACTTTGTGGTACCCAGTCCCAACATCCAGAACAAAGTTTTTCCATCTAAAGGCTCAGGGTCCTCAGTAAAGGAGCTAGATGACTAGAAAGTATACTTAAGGTTGTTGTGTTTCCTAAAAATGACAGGGTAGATGCACTTATGGTACCTCAATGCTATGGCTACCTAAATGAGACCTAAATCATGACAACTCCAATGCACATGTTAACACTAATGGCAGAAAGCTAACAGGGCCCCATTTTGAGACACAGAACTATAGGAAGCTAATGACTCCTGAGAGAGGGCGTATTAGTCTTCACCAGAGGGAATTAGTCTTCACCTGACTGGTTATCAATATTCAGTGCCCAGCCCTGAAATCACATAAAAGCAATAATAGATGGACTTAGCAGGCTGTATTTATATATTTAAGTATTTATATATGTGTTTGCAAATAGGACATTAATTATTTTTTAAAAAAGCCATGAATTTAAGTGGAGAAAGATGGGAGGGGTTAGAGAGAAGGGTGCGTAAGTTATAATTATATTTTTACTTTACAATGAAAGCTACAGGGATGCTTTGAATTGCCTACTGTTTTGTAAAGTACTTCAAGATGCCATGGTTTAATGCCTTTCCTCAGAATAATTCCTCTTCTTAGAATTTCTCTATACTAGAATTCTGTTCATTCACCAAGATTTAGTGAAAACCATTATCTCCCTTGTAAAACACCCTAGGAAAAAGTTAACTTTTGGTAGTCGCAAATATGATCTTAATGTATTATATCAGGATACAAAAAATAAACCCAAATTATTTTAAAGAATGTTCAATGTATTTCAATCTACCTGTTAGATAAGGCATTAGGATATTAGTTTCAATCATTACTGAGATTTTTCTCAGGATTGTAAATGGCAGTCTTTGAGTCTTAACATTATGGTCTCTTATGAACTTCAGACTGTTCTTATCTCCTTGTGTGTATGTCTCTCATCTCCTTGCCTAGATGCCTCTCATCTAAGCTAGACTTCTCCTGGGAGGGAGCAACACTAGAGCCTCCAAGTTTCATACTTAGGATTTGGTGTGTTCATTTAAAGAGAAATTCCCCAACTAGTAGTCTGCTTTGGGCCTAAGTTGTACTAAATAGCTTCCCAGGCTCAGAAACATAACACTTTGGTGATTTTTTACCTCTATTTTTAGTCTCAGTCTGTCTTTAAATATTTCATCTTTTATCACTTCTAGCTCTTAAAACCCCAGTACTCACCTTGCTCTTTTCCTCTTCCTTAGGAATTCAAATGCATGTTCTCTCATTAGCCCCCAAGTCCAAGACATCAGAAGGAAGCTCAGAGGACACAGGGGAGCTTCTTGAGCCATGAGAAGAACATAAAGAAGTAAGAAAACAATACCACTGAACACTACAAGACATATCTTTGCTACTCAATGTCATATAAACGTGGACACAGGAAATCAAAATAGGTCAACTATTTCTAGACCTTCAAGTAGAAACAGGAAAACTACATAGAAGTTCATTTTTATTAATGCAATGACATTTTGTTTTAGCACAAGGCAAGTCAGAGGCATCCATAACTGTTGATCACTGCCCTTCCCTGTGACCTCAGCATGGATTCATGATCCTGGAATACTTTAGTGGGGAGTAAGAAAATCTACATAAGGAACAGAGAGCAGTCCCTAATACTTCACTTTTTTTCTGAGAGACTCACAACTGTGAATATTGAATTGAATTGAGTTGAATTACTCATTACTGTTGGGTTAGCGTTCCAAATGCTCATGAGGCTTTGACTACAAGTTTCTGCTTTGGTGATGACTCAGCATAATACCCAAGCTCTTCAAGAAAAAGCCCAGAGTACAGGTATGGCTGGAAGCTAGATGGCAGTGGCTGAGCTTAAGGCTATGCTTGTGTCTGGAATTTCTAGCTGTGGTACATTTTGAAAGCCTGTGTTTACAAGGTTCGCTTCTACTAAAGCTTCCACAGGTTGGAACAAATGCTCACTAGACTCTAAGACAGAAATGCTAACCAGTGATGTAATGCTTTAGTGTCTAGTGGCAAACTTTGTAATTGACACCTTTGACTTTGCCTTCCATAGTTTCAGGGTGTTTAAAAATCAGAAGGAGTAAAGGCCCCGAGAGGTTTCTATAATTAAATGGCATAATTTACAAAGGCATAACCAAAACTGTGAAGCAAATAGTACTCTTTAGCCTTGTTTATGAAATAGACTAAACTTCTCAAGCTAGATCATCTCATCTTCTGCTCTGTAATCCCATTATGGGGGCAGGGAGGTCAGTAGCCCTGTGGAATGAATGTTCTAATATTTGCACTTGAACAGTCTATAAGAAATAGAATAATTACCTAACCTTGTCTTATTTGTTCAGTGCTCTATTACTTATTGTCAAGAGTTTTAAAAGCTTGTTTGTTCTAATAACTAGATCCTACATGCATTACTAGTGTGACTTTCTACTGGCCTCTATTCCTTACATCTTGTAATTCTAAAAGCTTGATCTCCCTCAGAAAAAGTACAATAATGTCTATGCCCCCTTTGAACCAACTCCTAATACATGTGCTTTTTATTATCTTTCATGTAAATATCCAATGAACACTAATGAGGCTTTCTGCTAAAATCTTAGTAAAAGGTGGTGTGTGTCTTACCTGAATTAAAGAAACCTGGTGTTCTGTCAAAGAGTGGCCTGTGTCATCCCTAGGTCATGGCTCTGAAGTATAAGCTAAAGTGAGTACCAAGTCGTCATAGACACTGCTCATTCGCAGGCCCCTGGAAGCATGCATTCATTTATGCTCTGTCGTGATTCTGAGGGATTGTTCATGAGCAGCTTCCTCAGAGCACAGCATAGGTCTTCTCTTATTCCTCGGGTGCATTGATCTTTGGAGAGAAAGTGGCACAATTGTGAAGACAAGGTAAGCAGACTGTAACGTGGAAATACATCATGCCCCTGAAGCACACACAGAAGCACACAGGCACCATTTGGGATGTCTATAAATCAGCAAGGAGATTCTTTACAAGCCTCTACCTCCCTGTCAATACCTATCTCCAAAGGACTACGGAAGCCAGAGGCAAGCCACAATTACTTCAGACTCTACGGGCTGAGAGGATCACCGACACCCACCACTGTAACTGATCCCCCCGGAAATGATATGAATGTCTCCCTTCCAAAGTTCCTGATATAAGTGTCTCTCTCACTGTCCCTCTGATATAGAATGAAAAATGGTCACATGTTTGTGATGTTCTTTAGAAAGACAAAATCTTTTTTTTTAAGTGCCTTAGAAGAAAGAACTGTACAAGGGGTTCAGTGATACAGTATGACTCTCAATGATGCAGTACAATTCCCAATGGTACAGTGTGACTTCTAGTAATACAGTATTATTTTCAGTGGTACAGTTTGACTCCTAGTGATATATTGTGACTCATGGGGTGGGATACAGTGTGAGTCCCAGTAATATAGTCTGACTCCCAATGACACGGTGTAATTCCCAGTGATACCATGTGACTCCCTGTGATTCCTGTGATGCAGTGTAACTCCCAGAGATACAGTGTGACTCTCAAATTGACAAGTATTAGAAATGGGACCCTGAATTGGAAAATCCATTCACAGGAACTCAAAGTAAAATCTAACAGGAACTTTCCCTCTGCACCCACAATTACTCTGTTCCCAGTGAACACAGACTGTCACTAACCCCTTGCTAAGCCAACAACATGGTAAATGTGTAGACTTACACCATCTACGTTGTCATCCCTTCAAGAGTACAGAGCATTAGCTTATATTAGTGTCATCTAATTAAAAAACCCTCTGTGGGGATGAAGAGATGTCTCAGGTGTGTCTGGAAAATATATATATATTTTTTTTTTTTTGCAAACAACCTGTGGACAGTTCCCAGTGCTGACCTCTAACCACTCACAAACATCTGTTGTTCCAGTACCAGGGAATTTGACGCCCTATTTTGCAATGGACAAACACTGCATATACAAGTGTACAAAGCCCCCATGTTGTCCATGCACCCTAGCATCTGGGCAGACCTGTGAGCAACTTCTTATCTTAATAAAATAAAATCCTATGAAGGAGTAAGACCCACTTTTAATATAGATCTTTTGAGATGGGAAGATTCATCTTTAATCTGGGCCACACCTTCTCCTCGCATCCTATATAAAGGGCATTAAAAAAGGAAGCTTCCTCTCTTTGCCTGCTTGCTCTATCTAGCTAGTTCTTGCTAATGAGTTCATTCTTTCATTGGCATTACAACATACTTCTTTAGAATTCTGGCACATTCTGAAGATCAGCTGAGATACCTAGACTTATGGGCTGAAAAAATAATGGATTCTTGGACATTCCATTAGTAGTTCAATATTGTGTGACTAACTGGACCACAGCCATCTCACAAAACTCGTGTGTGTGTGTGTGTGTGTGTACCTATATGTATAATGTGATATATATATATATGTGTGTGTGTGTGTGTGTGTGTGTGTGTGTGTTCTGTTCCTCCAGAAAACTGATTAACATAATTCAGGAAGTTGTCCTGTCACTGAGTTAGAGATGAAGCACCTTCTCAGCATGCAAAGGTCTTCAACAACACAAAGCTCTGTATGTGAATCATGTTGTTTAGTATTTTGAGGGAATCGCATGTAGACATATATGTTTTTATTACATCATTGGACTTTAGTAATGAAACACAATACCTGAGACTATTGTGGAAAACAGAGGATGGGACTGAGAGTCCCCCATTCTACTCAAATTACTGGTGCCTCTGGTAAAGAGCACATCCTGAGGCCAGCTCAGGTATCCTAGACTCATGTCATTAACACAAACTCAAATGAGGTGGAAAGACACTTAGTTTAAATAGTGAAGACATTTCTCTTATAGCTATAGTTTGGGAAATTACAAGGGTTTCAAATGCTCTTATGTAAATAATTAAGAGTTAAAGTACATAGTTTTCACATTATATTTTGTGAGTTAAATTTAGAATTACCAGATATTTTAGAGCAATTTGAATGAGAGAATATTTGTGTTTCTTCTATTTAGGAAACGATAAATGTTTGATATCTGAATATGTTATGCTCTGAAGCATGTTTTCTATGGTCTACATTCCCACTATTTATTGCTTGCCAATATTTAAGACTTATTCTCATTTAATTTCTCTCAATTTATTGTTTTATATTTTGATCTCCATACATCTACAAAGTAATTTTAAGGAATATATGTTTTTCTATTTATTTATTCATATTTTTTTCAGTCAACTACTTGACCCACCTATTACATTTTAATTTTTCTATCTTTTTCTGGAATCTTCATTTGGTCATTTTCATAATACTTTACTATTGTTATTTTTATCATTATCATCATCATCACTACATAAGTTCTATTTTTTATCATTGTTGAGTTTAATTAACAAAACACTCATCTAGATGTTTTTCTGAAATATGTTTTTATGTTGAGGTGTAGTTCTGGTCTGATTTAAGTGTTTTTAATATTTTTTATTTGGTGCATATGTGCCCTAGATACGTGCCTAGTTACATGTTTTGCAGATAGTTAGGAACCATGGTGTGAGTGTAAGAGAGAACCCAGGACTCCTAGAAGTAAAACATGTGCTCTTAACCACAGGAGTTATTTCTTGAGCTACCTAATTTAGTTAGTATTCTACATAATTTTTTCTTTGTTTCTCCTCTGCTATTATGGAATGTGACTTGCATTGCATACATAGTTTAATTTCAGTAGGAAGGCATTTTTTCCTGACTTTCATTATAATCTTTCAGGAGTATATTTTCTTCTCTGCTCTGATATTTATATTTCTCAGTCTTAAAGATTATGAAAAATGAGATGCCTGTGTTTACAAATGATGCAGTTTACAGATTCCAGTATATTAGAATTGTACATCTTACAATCTTTAGTGAAAACAGTCACCCAGCATAGCCCTTAGAGAAACGTATGGACCGGATGTGTTTACTTCTCAAACTCTTACATGCTGGAACCTAAGGCACAAAGTTTGTAGTGGTATTAAGTAGTCTTTAAATTGTTTAGGCCATGAATTCTCCAACTTTAGGAATGAGAAAATAAAATTGAGGTCTTTATATAAGTTTCTTCAGAGAGTTACCTGGATTTTACATCTTTTTTTTTTCCCATGTGAGACTCAAGTAATGCTGTACCATATTGGAATCAGAAACACATAAGCTTCATAAGATGCTTAATATAAATATACTAGTATCTTGATTTTAGACTTCCCAGCCTATAGAATTCTAAGGAACAAAATATAGGAAAAATTGTCTTGTGTCGATGGATGTGGCACCTGTCAATAATGAATTTGATGTCGTATAGCTTAAGCAGGAAATAGGAAGTGGGACAACCAGAATGCAGAAAAGACTTTCAGAAATTTTCAGCTGTAGGAAAACACGTAAACAGACTCATGGGAGAATGTATATTAAAGTAAATGGGTTATTTTAATTTTTGATCTAGTTAGAGACGAGCCTACCTCTATGGCTGATGTATTTGTAGATATATTTTGAGTCTGAGTCTTATTTATGGGAGCGTGGTACTGGGTGGAAGAATGATCTAACTTTTACAGCTTGGTTTTAACAATTGTAAAGTCTCAGTTGCATTTTTACTAATAATGTTAGAGAGCTATAGCTTTTTTATATCTGGATACTGACTACTTCTAACAACTTCTTCCCATGTGGTCTCATTCTTTTCACTTCTCCATTTGAGTGCTATGATTTCCTTAATTGCATCAGAGATTGACCTAATTTTTAAAATTCTGTATTATTATATAAGAAAATTTAGTGACAATATGTTTACAAAATTTGAATTTGTGTATCAAATTATTCACAGTGTGTTAGGTAACCATGCTGGGTAGTCTTATGTTAACTTCACATAAGCTACAGTCATCAGAGAAAAGGGAGCCTCAATTAAGAAAATGCTTCCATAAGATCAAGTTGTATGTAAGCATATAGGGCCTTCTCTTAGTGATTGATAGGCAGGGGCCCAGCACATTGTAGGTGGTGTTACCTGGATTCTAAACAAAGAAAGAAAGAAGGAAAGAAAGAAAGAGAGGGGGGAGGGAAGGAGGGAGGGAGGAGGAAGGAAGAAAGGAAGGAAGGAAGGAAGGAAGGAAGGAAGGAAGGAAGGAAGGAAGGAAGGAAGGAAGGAGGGAAGGAGGGAGGGAAAGTGGATGAGCATCCAGTAAGCAGCATTCCTCCTTGAGCTCTGCAGCAATTCCTAACTCTAGGTCTCTGTCCTGTTATTGTTTCTCTCTGGACTTCCTTCTGTGATGGACCATGGTGTGGAAATGTAAGCTAAATAAACCCTTTTCTCCTCAACTTGCTTTTGACCATGGTGTTTCAACACAACCTTGACTAAGTAGTAGCCCTAACCAAGACAGTAACTATTGCTAATTCTAATTCTCTTTAGACAGTAGTTTTTATTTATCACTAAATTTCGGTTGCATGTAATACTAAAAAAGAGTCAAACTAACACTGGCTACTCTCTGGCCCCAGTGGTCTGGCCACCTCCATGGCTAACCCTATGTGGCAGCCGCCCAAATCATGGTTCCCTTGCTGCAGAAACTGTTCACATTCCCACCCATCCACCTCTGCCCTGTCCCCCATCCCCTGCCCCTCTGTCACAAATCCCAGTAACCTGGTAAAGTCAAAACTCTAGAAGCTTCTAATTTATCAGTCAGATGTATATCAGTAACTCTTCAACCCATCAAATACCCACACAATGAACTCAGAGCCGACCGATACTGATATAAGCTGTCCACCTAGATTGGACAAATTTTCCTGTAATTATCCATCCCTTCTATGATATTCATAGCCACCTCTGGCTATTAACAGCCACATGGGTTGGGTTCATCCTCTTCTTCCTCCATCTTCTCGCTTTCTTCCTCTGTGTCCTTATCCATCCTGTCTCTAAAACTCTCAGCCCGCCTTCCTTTTTCCACTGCCCAGTCATAAGCTCTAGTCTCACCTGCCTACAGACAACAATCCACAAATTTCTACTTTCAATTTTGCAAAACAGCCAAAGGGCCCTCAGTTTCTCTGCATGATTATAGAAATATTTATGGATTCTTGAGTAGTTTACCAAAAGTGTGTGTGTGTGTGTGTGTGTGTGTGTGTGTGTGTGTGTTTGTATGTAAACTCATTAACTTTATAAGAATATCATCAATATAAAATTTCAGAAGCTGTATTTAGTAGGACTGTTTAGTCCAATCTCTTCCCATTAAGAAAGCCTGGTATATTTTATTTCTTAGTGGCATGATTTCCACTAGAGATTTTGTGATGGCAACAAATATGTATTTCTCTTCATAAAAAATTCTCATTATAATTCTTCCATATATTTAATAGCTTCTCAGCATATGGTAAGTTCTATCCATCTCAAAGACAGCTTTCACTTTCTAAAAATCCACTAAGAAATAAATATAGTTTATGTCTTTAGGACAAATACAATGACTAGGACTGAAGTATTCAATGAAAAATGAAGATTGAAATCTCACTGAAATCTGTTTAAATTTTCATTTATTTTTTTCACTTAATGTGCATGGGGATTTTGTCTACATATATGTCCATGCACCTATCTATGCTTGATACCTACATATTCTAGTAGAATCTGTTGGAGCCCCTGGGACTGTAGTTAGAAACACTGTGAGCTGAGATGTTGACACTGAGAATCGAACTTGAGTCCTCTGGAAGAGAAGCCAATACATTTAACCACTGAGTCATCCTTTTAGCTCTTCACTAGAATTGTATTCAATAATATTTTACTATCTCAGAAAACAAAGCTTTCTGGAAAAACTCACTGTAGACACTCATTCTTCACATATTTCAAAATCAATCCATTTAAGATAGTCTTCAAGGTAAAAAGAAATTACAGACACAACAAATAACTAATTCAAACAATTGATTAATAATAATGACAATAAAACAGTAATAAACAATATAATACATTTTGAAGTAATCATATACTTTTCAATAAGAGTAAACATTTTTCCAGAATTCAAACTAAAACAGTTTAAAAGAAATATATAGTTTGAAGATCCCTATTTTGTGCCTTACATTAAAATAATTAAATCAAGGAAGAACCATTTTCACATTGTACAACTAATAAGTACATTGTATAAAGTATAGCTGCCACTCCACAATAATTTATTAACTATGAAAAGGAACATCTATAAGCAAAGAAATGGTCAGGTGATCACTCTATTCTCTAAGTAGTTGAGCATATCACAGATTATGGAATGATGTAGCATTCGATGTCTTCTGACACAATACAAAGTAAATGCAAATATTTTACTTTGAAATATTCTTGTAAAATATTTAACCTGGTTAGAATATAATCTTATATTTAATTTTGAGTGTATAGGAAATATGGAGAGTAGGATGACCTTCTGAGGAAAGAACAGGCAAATTAACAAGATAGAATGATAGTGGCCTTCTTTCATCAGAAGTCAGTCTGCAGTATAATGAATATTAAGGTGACTGTTATGGATTGAAATGCTCTAGAGATGAATAACCAAGTTCACTTGCAATCCTTGATTAGAAATTTGATTGTACAAAGTAAAGATAAAAGACACACTAGGATACTTAGGAGAATTTCAATATGGTCTGGGGACACCATACTATGGAGTTAATTTTTAAGTGTAGTAACTTTGATTACAAGGTGATGTTGTTTATAGGAAATACATCATAGAGTAATTAGTTTTGAGGTGGCTTATTTTCAAGTCATGCAGTTTTCTTTTCTCCAAAATTCATATCTAAAAAGGAAAAAAAACAGGGGAAGTGTACACAGAGAGTGTGAAAGGAATTACTGAGACACATGGCAAGGACCAACAATGATTTGCTTTGTTCATCAGGTTGGATCAAATATATGAAATCAATATGAGTGATTTGATAAGGGTTTCCAAGAGGCCAATATTACCAGTTTTCATTGTGGGAGATGAAAGTTTTGTCTATGCTCTATTGTCCTAAACTAACTTCAAGCCTGGAGTAACAGAGCTTCATCTAGCCTGATACAACAGAAATATAGTATGAGCAAGAAGATGCTGATACATCATATCCCTGAAGAGAACTCAGCCTTCCTCAAATGACCACCTAAAACACAATTCAGGTAAGTTCAGAACAGGCCATGAATATGAAGTTTTCAAAGGCCCACTAACTATCATAAAACCTAAGGATGTGCCACATATTAAAGTGATTTAAGGAGTCCCAAAGGGTTAAGAAATGTTAAAATATATATATATATATATATATATGTAATTGGAAGTAGAGAAAATTAATTTCTAAATGTGTGGCTTAGAAAATAATTTGTAAAGAGGAAATGGAATGTATCTTGGACCTTTAATAATGGACATAAAATTACCAGGCAATTTTTAAAAGGAAAGACAGTACTAGGAGTAAGATCCTAAGTAAGATACTGGAGAGAAAATTATTGGAGAGGATATAAAAAAAAAGTAGAAAATCAGGAAAAAAAATTTAATAAAATACAATTAAATAATAATTTATCTCAGATGAATGACACTTGTTCTCATGACAGAAGTAAATGGATAACAATAGGTAAATAAATGTTAAAGGAATTTTTTAAATAAATTTTTGGTTCTTTGGCCTTTTCTGGAATAAATCATTGTTACAGATTAATTGTTTTTATTTTTCTCAAGATAATCTATATACAAACTTTGCAAAAAAAAAAAAAGAATGCTATCTGTCAGATGTAGAGTTGGTGAAAATCCTTTCGCAGTCTGTAGGTTGCTGTTTTGTCCTATTGACAGTGTCCTTTGCCTTACAGAAGCGTTCCAGTTTCATGAGGTCTCATCTGCCAGTTGTTGATCTTAGAGCCTGAGCCATTGGTGTTCTGTTCAGGGAACTCGTCTCCTGTACCAACGCATTCAAAGTTACTTCCCATTTTCTCTTCTACGAGATTTAGACTTTATGTTGTGGTCCTTGATCCACTTGGACTTGAACTGTGTGTAGGGTGATAAATATGGATCTATTTTCCTTCTTCCACATGTAGACATCCAATTGGACCAGCACAATCTGGTAAAGATGCTCTCCTTCTTCCATTGTTTGTTTTGGGGTTCATTATCAAAAATCAAGTGCCCATGTGTCTTTGGGCTTATTTCTGGATATTTCACTCAAATCCATTGATCAACTTGGAAACTTATCACTTTCTGTACCAATACCATGCAGGTTTTATCACTATTGATCTATAGTACAGCTTGAGGTCAGGGATGATGTTTCCTCCCAATGTTCGTTTATCGTTCAGGATTGTTTTGGCTACCCTGGGTTTTATTGTTTTTCCACATGAAGTTAAGAATTGCTCTTTTAGGGTCTATTTTAAATTATGTTGGAATTTTGATGGGGATTGCATTGAATCTCTAGGGTGTTTTTGGTAAAATGACCATTTTCACTATGTTAATCCTACCTATCCATGAGCACAGGAGATTTTCTCATCTTCTATTATCTTCTTTGATTTATTTCTTCAGGGACTTGAAGTTCTGGTCATACAGATATTTCACTTGCTTGGTTAGAGTTACACAAGATATTTTATATTATTTGTGGCTATTGTAATGGGTATTATTTCCCTAATTTCTTTTCTGCCGGGTTTATCATTTGTATAGAGGAGAACTACTGATATCTTTGAGTTAACTTTGTGTCCAGCCACATTGCTGAAGGAGTTTATCAGCTGTAGGAGTTCTTCCCTGACACTATTGACGATATTGTTATACTTGTAGACAGGAACATGTTGTCCTCTGAGAGGCTCCACCATGCAGCAGCTGACTCAGACAGATACAGACACCCACACCCAAACAGTTGATGGAGCTTGGAGACTCATAGAAGAATAGGAGGAAGGTTTGCCAGCCCAGACAAGAATAGGAATTGCACAGGAAGACAAACAGAGCTGTGGGGCTCTCAGAGTCTTATCTACCAACCAAAGAACATACTTAAGCTGGGCCTAGGCCTTTTGACACATATATAGCAGATGTGCAACTTGGTCTTCATGTGGGTCCCAAACAACTGGAGCTGCAGCTATCCCAGAAGCTGTTGCCTGTATGTGGGATATGTTTTTCTAGGTAGACTACCTTGTTGGGCCTCAGTGGGAGAGAAAGTGCCTACTCTCACAGAGACTTGAAGTGCTAGGGTGAGAAAGGGGGTACCCAGGGGCATCCCTACTGGCACAGATGAGAAGGGGAGGAGAGATAGGGGAAAGAGTTGTGGAATGACGTGACTGGGAGTGGGACAGTGGGATGTAAAGTGAATAAGTAAAAAATAAAATAAAGTAAAATAAAATAAAATAAAATAAATGCTAACACAGGAATGCAAGACTACATGCATCCTTAGGAAGGCACACTTGCAAGACACTTCCCTGTGTTTAAAGACTTAGATATGGAGAGTTTTTCCAACATATTCTGGCTAAGAAAGATGTTCATCATGAATCTACATTTTCCTGAAAACAATGAAATAGCTGATGAAGGGGTTTCTGTAAAGAACATGGAAATCTGATACTTGTTAGATTGGGCCACCTAGGTACCTGGTCCTAACAGACATTCTGAGCAGTGTCTCCCATGATGTCCTGGTAGATAATACTTAGAGACAGGTTGCAATACGGAGTAGAAGAGATAGTGTGTCCTGTACAGCTGGGACAACTTCATATTTATGTTTTGTTTTGTCTATGATAAATTTTAAAGCAGAAATATTTTATCATTTTAAATTTTATACTGTCTTACCTTTGTGTCAAAATTGAGGATTTCCTTTGGGCCAAAGTCTTTAAACATAAAATATTCACACAAAAATCATGTATATTCAAGAAATATGAAGGCAGAGAGCAAATGTACTGAAATGTAAACAAATATGCTTAAAAGAGAATCCTTTGTCTACTATCAACATAACATCCTTAGTCACACATTTTGATGTCTTAGGTTCTAGTACAGAAATAAGTCTTAATTTCAGGCTCTAGTTGGCATTTCAGCTTGCAAATAAATTATTTTACCTATTATAAAATTCCTTTGCAAGTGAATTTGATTTAAAAACCCACAAAGAGAAGCTAAACAGCAGGATGTACCCTGCTCAACCCAACCTCTGCCTTCTCCCTTATTTATTCAGGGATGACTTGTGAATGGAGCTGACTTAAACACGGAATTCATGTTGAAATAGTTGCTTACTATTTTACACATTTCTCATATCTAGTGATTCATGTTGTAGCCTCACTTTACACACAAGAACTTGAGGCCCCAGACTATTAATTTATTAGACAAATATCTCCCTAAATGGAAAGTCATAGGCTGGAATCCAACTGTATCTAAGTCTAGACTTTACCCTTCAGTGATGCTGCTCTACTGGTATGTTTGTGCATATCTTACCAGACACCATTCTACTTTCAAGTGTGTTCACACACTCACATCCTGACATTTTCTTCACAAAAAAAAAAAAATGCAGAAGGAAAATCAGCTAACATCATAAACATGAAAGTGAGTTTGTATCAGTGTTATCCACAAGTACTGTGACATAGTATCTTTCTTACCAAACTCATATAAATCAGTGAAATAATATGATCCTAGACAAAATGGTTTCCTATTCTCTTTACCAGTAATCTGTAATCCTTAGAAAGAATTAGATCCTCCTAGACTATAAGACTTAAAGGCTCTTTAGATCCTCATTGAGCTGGCTGACAGACACTCTCATTTGTGAGCATTTTAGTTTAGACCATCGACTAGACTCTTACGTTTCCTAGAGCTCTTCAGTAGCATTTACTTAGAGAATGGGAAGAAGGAAGGATCTCCAGTTTGATACTTCTTTCTCAACAGCTTTCTCTTTCTTTGATCTTTAACTACCATTGCTTCTCAGTTTATAAAATAAATGTCTTTTGGAGATTGGTTCTAATCCTTTGGTTCAATTAGGATCCTGTGTGTCCAAACACTAAAGGTCCTTGTCCCCAATCACTTTTTTTTGATCCAAACAGGGCAGGACCCTTAGGTTGCTCTGGCTAGAACTCAGGAGATGAGGAGATGGAGGATCGCCATGATACACTGGGAGAATTAGAGATGCAGAGGGAAGATCGTCCGAAATGTAGGAGGAAAGGGAAACCAGTCAGAAATGGCTGTCCAGAAGAACAGCAGAGAACAATGGGCCTCAGAGAAAGTAACAGGACAGCAAAGTTAAAAGTAGATTTTAGGTGTTGAGCCAGGAATACCAGAGAAAAAAGTATGCTAGCAGTGGGAGGATTAGAACTGCTGGACCTTGAGTAGCCAAGGCATTTTAAAAAATAAGCTAATGTGTGTATGCGCTTCAGCTCCCATAAAGACAAAGACCAGAAGCTGAATCTCTGATGTCTAAAGTCATATCCCCATTATCACAAAGCTAAATTGGAACTATGCAGGATTTTCCCTGGAATGTACTTGAAATTCATGTTTTCTTCTAAGGCCCAGACACACCGCAGCCTTACTATATTGTCAAGTGCTGAAACTGCATCTGGTCCTTAGCTAGGCACAGTGTACTTTGTATGGATAAATTGTCAAATGTTGCTTCTGCTGAATGAGAAACTAGCTCTAGACGTGGAGTTTGCTCCCCCACTTCAGACACAAGGATGTTTATGTCAGATGTCCTCTAAACACTGTTTAGAGGGCAGTCTGAGCTGTTCTCTGGCTCCATGAGGGGAAGAGGGACAAAGAGCAAGCAGTTGAAGGTGTTAAAAAAAAATTGTGCACTTGAGAACACTCAAAGTAAATATTTCCCAAACGTCGTTACTAATTCTCTTCTCATAACATAAAAATACCTGCAATGGGGAAGGCAGAGGAAGGTGAGTAGGAATTCCACCTCACCCTTGTGCCTTCTGTAATCGGTTTCTATGAGATACTAGTGAACCCTGATTTGATGATGTCATCTTTTGTTTGTTCCCTCAAGGGCTACTCAGGTCATCTTTGATGGATGTTGAAATGCCTGGTTAAATAAAGTTTTTTTTTTCATTTCTCTGCTACTTCTATCTGCTGCCAATCATTAATTATTTTGGTTTTGCTTCCTATAAACTCAATGAAATCATTGATAAAAGACCAAAATCGTGGCTATAATAGATCATTCTGATTTAAACAGTGTTTCCTTGTATCCTGGACTATAGCTACTATGGTGATTTTTTTTTTTTACTTCTCAATTCATAAAAATATGTATTTGTACATTATAATCTGATTTTTACTTATTTTAGCACTGTGTGCATTTCTTTTGTTCACGGCTCACATTGTTATTTAAAAAGTCTTTTGTCATTTTCATCTTCCTGGTGTTAATAAGTAATGTGTTATATGCTATTTTGACCCAAATTCTCTATTTCTTTTAATGTTGTATTCTTGTGTGTACACGGGTGCACTTGAGTTTGCAGATGGCCTCACCAATGTCAGGATTTTTTCCCATCACTCTTTCCTTCCTCCTTGATACAAGGTTTCTCACTAAGCTTGTAGTTTCCAGTTTTGACTGGACTGGAAAACAGTGAGATTCTAGATGCTCCCGATGCCCCCCCCCCCAGCACATCACCTTTTCTAGGTTTTTGAAAGCATACCTCTGCTTTTATATACCTGCTGGGATCCAAACCAAGACCCTGATGCTTCTGCAATAAGCACATGGCTCACTAACTCCTCCTTCCAGTTCAACCCGAATATTTTTAACAAGCACAGACTAATAATAAAATGTCACACTAGAACAAATATTAGAATAAGAAGCTCTGCTAATAAAAAATCTGTTGACATTCTTATGGTGATAATTATTCTAACTTAATCTAAAAATATTGCCAATTTCTACTATTTGAAATGGGGCTATAGTATTCAAAAGTTGGTATTCCTAAAATTAAAATTCCTTAATATGCTGGTGTAATTATTCACAGTACATACATCAAATTTTCTTAAAAGCCATCATTGAAATCCTTATAATAAAACTCAGATGTTTAATGCTAATAACCACAGTACCCAACACAATTAAAGCTATCCTTCAGAAGTCACTTAGCCTAAATGGACTTTTTCCTATTAAATATATTTTTTTAAGTGCTGCCAACCTCCTCTCAATCTTGGCAGCTGTCGAAAGTCATTGCAACCTCTGCCATGGCTCACATGATTTTCATTTGAATGAATTCTGCCTGTATTATGTTTCCTCTTTTTGTAGTTCAGTCCTATCACTTATCAGGGTTTTTGTTTCCTTACTGGTTGGCTGGTTTATTATTCCCCTTGGCTTAGGCTCATCCTTTAACAGCTTCAATAATGTGAAACAATTGAATCATCAGAGACAGGCCCTGTATTCGTCTTTACACTTTTCATAATCTTTATTTTAATTCATTCATCTGTATAATGAATCCTTGGATTAGATGATTTCCAAGATCCTTCCAACTTTAACACTCTTTGTGCTTCCGACTGATAGAAAACAGTGTGCTGCCCAGGCAGAGAAAACAATTTCCAAGCTCAACTACATCAGATTTTCAAATCCACCACTTAATGCTTTGAAATTTTGCCCAGATTTTTATAGCTTGCCTTGTTTGTATAAGGCTACTTACATTTCAAAATCTAACAAGTTATCATGAAAAATGCCATTTTATACACACATAATTATGTACTGAATGTGGGGAGGGGATCAGTGCTGTACTGAAATCCAACCAAGAGTTAAATTTAAGACATCTTAAAAGCAGTTTGCCCAGTACCCATCTTGCATTTGCCTCTCAATCTTTCTTGACAGTTACCTTTATTTCGCCTTCCCTCCAATCTTACACTGCAGTAATGTGTCATTTACTGGAAGAAAGAACTCCTGTGGGGTGTTTCACTAGAATTCCAGTCAGGGTTTACAGCTCACTCTTTTTGTTTACTACATTCTTTAATGTATTCTTGGCAGATGGTAAAAGCAAAGTAATTAAGGAATACAGCTTTATTACTGATTATGGATTTGATATTTATGACCAGAGGTAATTTATAATCTTTGATTCTAAATGCGATTATCGGAAGCAACTGTTTTATTCATGCATTTGAAGGCATGGTATCAAGAAATTAAGGTGCACTGAATAAAAAGTACACACTTGAAAAGATTGGCATTCACCTTTAAGATTTCATGCTTGCAAGTTCAGAAATAGCAATTATAGAGCTTTGAGATTTTTCATTTTATGTTTGTTTCAAGATGCATTCAAGACCATTGAAAAGAACAGAGTAGAGGAGCTGCTATATGAGAAAGCGGAGAGGAGCTCGAAAACAAATAAAAAGTTAGAAGATTTGTCTAGAAAAGAGTCCAGGAGGGAAACACAGAGTCACCTAGCACTTCAACACCAATGGTCCAGATTGCTAGAAAGAAAGGAAGAAGGGAAGGAAGAAAGGAAGAAAGGAAGGAAGGAAGGAAGGAAGGAAGGAGGGAAGGAAGGAAGGAGGGAAGAAAGAAAAAAGAAAGAAAAGAAGGAAGAAAGAAAGACAAGGAAATACAAATATAACTTACCAGTGTCTTATCTGAGTGACTTTTAGGAAGTAGCCAAACCACACTCAACACTGTGAGCACAGGCCGGTGGTGAGCAAGGCCAGTGGTGAGCACAGGCCAGTGGTGAATACAGGTTGGTGGTGAGCACAGGATGGTGGTTACCAGGAAGGCTCTGAGTGAGCTTTCACAAGGTGAGAGACCGATAGTAGTGTGATTGTTATAAAATTCCCGAGTCAGCATTCACAATCCCTGTAGTCCCATCAGATCACAAAGGGAAGTTTGAGGTAAGACAAGATCTCAACACTAGATGTTTTCTTGTAACAGGTCCTATTCTTATGCAGAATGTCCATAGAAAGACAAAAATATCAGGCGGAAAGGTAAAGCTGAATCATATAGTAGTTCCCATACCGATTTCCATAGTGGCTGTAGCAGTTTACACATCCACCAGCAGTATTCCTTGTATCCTAATACTCATCAACATTTGTTGTTTGTTTACAGTTTTACCCTTAGAATAGACTGAGGTGAAATCTATGTCAGTTAGCAACTATAGAAACATCTGGTCATTCATGGTGTGTGTGTGTGTGTGTGTGTGTGTGTGTGTGTGTGTGTGTGTGTGAAAGAGACAGAGAAAGAGAGGGGGAGAGAGAGAGAGAGAGAGAGAGAGAGAGAGAGAGAGAGAGAGAGAGAGAGAATTCACAATACCAAGCATGCAATCAGCCTATATGCAATTCAACAAGTAAAAACACAAAAAACCTGGCTTATATACCTAATGAGATTTTAATAGCAAATCATAAAAAAAAATAAAATTATGCAATTTGTAAGAAAAGAGAACTATAGATCAAATTAAGTGAAACAAGCCAAACACAAAATGATAAATATTACATACATCATTACATGTTTTCTTTTATATTTGAGCCTACACATACATGCATATATACCTCCATACATAAACGTACACATATACATGTGCACAAATTTGTAACATAACATAGAAGTAGGATTGTTTTGGAAGAGGAATTGGACTAGAAAGCAGAGAAAGAGGAGAGGACATGGCAATAGAGAGTGAAAATTGTCAAAGTATTTGATATAGTTTATTGAACAGAAATGTCATTGTGAAACCCATTGCTTTGCACAATTAATATATGTTAGTGTTCATGATACTTGATAAAGATGATGGCAAGTAAAAAAAAAATGGCAGGTAAGGTGATGTCTAAGCAGGAACTTTCCATATCATCCCCTGTAGGCAGACCATGTTCAACAGCTGCTCATACAGCAAATGACCAGGACGGCAGAAAAATAAATGAGGTAAGAAGATATAGAGCCTGTTTTTAGTATATCAAAAATGCTTATGTCACTTCTCCCTATCTCCATAACTCAGATCTGCACGGCATGAAGAAAGATGCCTCTCACGCGGCAAAGAAGCCTACTCCAGGCCTTAAACTTCCAAAATTCTAGTAACAGGCCCATAAAAGTCTAACCCCATGCTAAGCAAGCCACTCCCACCCTGCTATCCCTTACCAATTAGCCAATACCTAAAGGCTGAGTTTCTCCAACTGTGGAGGGGGGGAGTAGAAAGCAAAAAGTCTCACTGGTCCTTCTCTAAATTATGGCCACAGATAGGGAACAGTGTCCTACCCACTGAGGAACGAGACAAAGAAGTCACAACAAGGATTTGTTTCAGTGGCCCACTTTGTCTTACAAGTAAGACAAGGGACCAATAAAAATTAGACGTCTCATATCCAGGCAAAGGTCATGTGCAGAGCCTTCAGACCATATCAAACATCAGGCCCAAAGCCTGTCCACCTTCCAGGCAGCCTTTAGTTTCTGGCTCACAAGTTTCTACTTGAAATCAGGTAGCTGAGGGATACCCCTCACCCCCCACCACCTCTGGCCCCTTGTTTCTTTCAAACTATGAAACTCACACTTACCTCAGCTAAGTATTAACTTGGAGGGTAAAAGAACCAACTTGACTACCCATTTCTAAACCTTATACAGCAAACTTAGCATCAGGCCGCTGCCCCAGATAGAAGACTAAAACTGCTATGGCATAGTCAGACATTTGTGTCCCACGGGGGAAACATAGGTTTGAGGCTTCCAGCTGTTGCAACCTGAGTACACTCCTCATCTTTGTAGTTCTCTAGCTGAGACCTAAGTAGGATCTGAATCAAGTGTCAAAGGTCTGTGTCTCAAATACTCCTCACACGCGGGCAGCCTAATCTGGGACAGGACTCCATTTACAGGTGGAGATGACGTGTTACAAAAATAGTTAAACTTAACACCTGGCAGACTTTCATGGTCCCCATTCTTAGGATGAAGTCTCTGAAAAGGGCCTAATGCAGGGAAGCCTTTGAATGTTGGTACATCCAAAGAGGGCATTGTTTTCCAGCCTGAGTTAATAGTGCACATAAAAAAAGGAAGAAAGAAAGAAAGAAAGAAAGAAAGAAAGAAAGAAAGAAAGAAAGAAAGAAAGAAAGAAAGAAAGAAAGGAAGGAAGGAAGGAAGAAAGAAAGAAAGAAAGAAAGAAAGAAAGAAAGAAAAGAAGGAGACTGGGAATACAGTCTTTAATACTTACAGTTTGAAAGTATTTTTTTTGAAGTATAAGATCTAAATGTATTTCTTAGAAATGGCATCAGACTTTTACAGTCATTGCAAAAGAGAGATGGTAAATCTGGCAGCTCAATAGTTGAGGTACATCTGAGGCTATCTAAAACATACTGGGTCTAAAGCAGCAGCTATCTCCTCTGAACTGGTGCTGTATCCCCCGGGCCCAAGCACTCTGGGCCCGGGGGGAATGCGGATGCATGAATCTGAGTCCTAGCCCATCTAAGTTCTAGTGCTAGCCCTGCATGTGAGTCCAAGCCCTTCTTCTCCCAGTCCTTCTGCTAGACTGAAGTCAGGTAGGCAAGCGACCCCCACACCAAGGTCAGCAGGGTCTGGTAGCTAGGTGTGAAGCAGGAGGAAGAGGGGTGGAGCCCTCCCTGTTGAGATATTCTTATGCTAATTCTCTGGTTCTTGTTGGAGGCAGGCAGAGGGGAGTCCCAACCTAACACTTTTAGCTAATGTCCTAGAGTAAGGGAAACCCTTCAATTACTCTCTAATATAAAACATTAAACTAGGATAGTTGGAAACATTGTGTCGGCCAGGAGACAATGCCCAATCTTAACCATTTACAAATCATTTCTTGGGGTACCTTTATGCCTAATTATGAGGCCATGTTGAAAGTATTTCAAAATGT
This sequence comes from Mastomys coucha, assembly GCF_008632895.1. Taxonomy (NCBI): domain Eukaryota; kingdom Metazoa; phylum Chordata; class Mammalia; order Rodentia; family Muridae; genus Mastomys; species Mastomys coucha. The sequence continues at coordinate 24,424,670 of NW_022196909.1, forward strand.
CTAAACATTCACAGACAATTAAGTGCTAGCTAACCTTATTCCAACAAAATGTTTTTTTTTCTTTTTTTTTTCTTTATTTATATGCGAATTTCTCCATTCCCAGTTTCCCCTCCAAAAAACAAAAAAAAAAACAAACAAAAACAATGAAACGTACTTTTCAGGCTGGAGCCAGTTTAAATCAACCAGGGCAGATTCAAGTTTGTAAGATCTCAAGATTCAAAATAATAGAAGATGAACCTCTAAGATTAAGAGTTATTTTTTTTATCACATAGGTGTTTCCCTAAAGAAACATATGAAAGACAAGTGATGCCCACGTATGCTGGCGTATGCCCACGTATGCCCACGTATACCAGTGTATGCCCATATGTGCCAGCGTATGCCCACGTATGCCCACGTATGCCAGTGTATGCTCACATATGCCAGCGTATGCCCACGTATGCCCACGTATGCCAGTGTATGCCCACATATGCCAGTGTATGCCCACATTTGCCAGTGTATGCCCACATTTGCCAGTGTATGCCCACGTTTGCCTGTGCCCTTAACTATGTGAATTGTCCTTACACAAGCTAATTACTCCTCCTCAGTCACACCAAGAAAGTAATGAGTGATTTTTTTTTTTTGTGCCAGATAATCTTCTAGTCCACTTACCTTCTAATAAATATGAGTCCCAGAGAAAGGAACAAGTCATGAGGGAAAACCATGTTAGGAGTTAATGAGATAAAGAGCAGTGCCTAAGGTTGGTGGGAGCAGAAAAGTTCATGAACGAAGCACCAAGCGGGTTGACAGCTCAGAAGGCTTTTCTTTAATCTCTGAATATTTTTTCTAAAAAATGATCTTTTTATTATAAAATTTATATTAAAAGCTACCTTTAGTTGTAACCACTTTAATTTCAAGTACTTTAAGAAATCTTTGTTTTGCCTATCTGCTTTATATTACTTCACATTTTGCTAATGCTCGGCACAATACGCTATAGATGACAGACGTCTGAAGCTGATGGATTTTCATGGCAGAGGCAGAAAAAAAAAATAATGCGTACTAATTTTTTTCCCTGTGCCGGCAAAATTTTCCAGGCAAAACTTAAAAATTTCAAAGAAGCCTTGAGAAACTTAAAAAGTTAGAGAAAAGGAAATCTATGAATAGGAAACAAAAGCAAGAAAATACAATTCTCTATCACAGGTTTCTTTCTTTCTCGCAAAAGCTGCTTAAAATTAACTGCTTTAAAATTGGAGCAGAATCAACCTGACTCTCCGTCAACCAGAGACGGGTACCATCTGTTCGCCTTTTAAAAGCCAGAGAAGACGATCATTCTACTGGTTAATTCAGAAATTCATTGGTTTTCAATGGTTCTAAGCACCTCAAATCTGAGGCAAAGAGACAAGGCTTCAGTCGTAAACCAGCACAGGTCCAGAAATATGGACAATAAATTCTATGCATTGCTCAATGACTTGAAATGTTAAATCTCAAAAAAAAATAATTAAATTTATTTATAGACAATAAACTCACCATTTGAGTATGTACTTTATGAAATCCTGGTAATTATAGAAATTGTGTGCCCACGATTAAAGCTGTTAAAATGAAAGCATTGGACTGCTCCAGGGTTTGAAAGCCTGCATTACTTGCCTTTGTAGTTGCTGCATACTTGAAGTTCCCAGCCACTGGCTACCTTTGTTCTGCTCTGTTTTTACGTGAGTGTTCTAGAGGTTCAGATATGCACCATCAAATGGGATTTAATCTTTTGTGTTGGAATACTCTACTCAGAAAGAAAAAAAGGTTATCAGTGTCTATATCTGTCATTATTTGTCTCCTTTTTAATGGCTAAATTTTCCTAGGGAGATGCAAAGTTCACTCCAGATATGGCACTAACAACAGACCCAAGAAACAATTCCGCCTCAGTCTAGTCTATAAGTTTATTGATGTTACTTAGAAGAGGGTCGGTGAAGGGTTACTCACAAAATCATTGTATTACTTACTTTTTGTTACTGGGATAAAGCACCCTGACCCGAGCAACCTATGGAAGAAAGAGGTTAATTGGTCTTCTAGTTCCAGAGAGATAAGCCTCCATCATAGTAGGAAAGCATGGAAGCAAGCGGCATGCATGATGAGAGGAGAAAAGCTGGAAGCTTACATCCTTAAAAGCAAGCCCAAGGCAGAGAGAGTGAACAGAAAGAAGTGTGTGCTTCAAACTCTCAGAGCCTGCCCCGGTGACTCACTGCCTCTAGCAAGGCTCAACCACATAAGCCTTCCAAAGGAGAACTACTAACTGGGAACCAAGGGTACAGATTCCAGAGTCTATGGCAATATTTATCATTCAACTATAACATTCACTCCCTGCCCCCAACACAGGCCTCATGGCCATACCATAGTACACATGCATTTCCTTCAGATTCAAAAGTCTCCAATAGTATTTTACAATTTCAAAACTATTTCAAAGTCCAACGTCTCCACTGAGACTGAAGGAAATCTTTTAATAGCAACCCCCTGGAAAAAATCAAAAGTCAAATGATTTCCGACAGGTGATGGTACAGAATATGTATTCCCATTCAAAAACCAGAACTGAGGGCATAGTAAGGAAATATTTGTTCATAGCAAGACTTTAAAACAGCAGTACAAACACCAAATCCTATAGTTCTGTGTCTACTGTTAAAGGCCATAGATGGCTCCACACTTAGTGTTTGTTGTCTATAATATATATCTTCCTGTTTTCATTCCCTGCATGGTAGATATCTCATGACATTAACATCTCCAACATCTTATGATCTGCAATACAACCTAAGCTAGACTCTTAATGCATCGTGAATGGCCTCTCAGGACCTTCATTCGGGGACTCCTTTGCCATAACCTGTCTGAATCAAAAGCTCTCTAAAATCACACAGTCCACACTGCTCTTAGAACTATCTTCTCCTAAGTTTCTACTAGAACAGCCATTTAAGCTCTCCTCCCAGCACTCTTCTGCATTTCCGGATCATAGTTCCAAAGTCTTCCACATTCCTCCAAAAGACAACATTGTTGTCTAATTAAAAAAAAAAAATGTCATGTTCTGTTTGAGCTCTTTCAACCTTTCGAGGCTAGCTCCACCAACCTACCAATGACCACACTAGTCTCACTCAGCTCCCACAGCTAGCTCTCCCATCTCTGCTTGCTCTGGCTCACCTGAATTGTCAGGAATGGGAAACACCACACAATCTTAATATTTAAAATCAGGAAGATATCACAACCACTAAGCTCAGAATCTATTGTCCTAAACTCATCAGCTACTCTATGTTGGAATTCTTCTGGTAGTGGAGGCCACTACCAGGTCTAATTTGAGCAAACCAGGCTACATTGTGCCCATGTGCCTCTCTCCTCTGCCTAACTGAAAAGCCCTTTCTTTATTTCCTGTCCTCCTCTTCCTCTCTGGGACCAGGAAAATCTGCCTCCTTATCTTCTCCCAAGGATTAGCTTCTGCTGTTTTTATTTAGCCAATTAAACAATTAGGGGAAATCCCCCTATGCAACATGATCAGTTTCTTCACAGAACCATCCTGTCTTCTGGTACTAGCTTCCATATCAGTTATGTTACTGTTACTGTAATAAAACATCTTGACCAAGGAAACTTATAAAAGAACGAGTCCATTTGGGCTTACACTTCCAGATGCATGAAAGTTATTGTGGTGGGAACCTATGAAGGACACTTATCATTTACACCACCACATGCATGGATGGCTCAATGGCATAAAGCCCACCTTAGTTCAAGTAGTGATTCAGAATAACTGCATATCACCAGTTCACTATACAAAATAAAGGCAGCTCTGCAGGCTAAGGGGGTCTCCTTTCTTCGGCAATTGTTATTGATTTATAATATTGAAGACAGGTTTTGAGAAACATATACATTTAAAGAGCTTCCTTAAAATTCTGCTTTATTTATTTCCGTGACACACACAAACACACACACACACACACACACACACACACAATGTTATTAAGTTCTGGAATCTTAAGATACAAACACACATATACCTTATATAAGTGTTAAATGTTATGTCATAAATGTGTGTGTGTGTGTGTGTGTGTGTGTGTGTGTGTGTGTGTGTGTGTCAGAACCTTCCCCTAATGAATAAAGATTTCAAGGGAACAATCACCGGGCAAGAAGGAGGCAGGACTTCTGAGTCAGAAAGAGGAAGAGGGGAGGCAGGAGAAAAGACTTCGGTTTGAATGGGAGAGAGCATGGAAGAACAATGTAAGTAGCCAGAGACTGTTGGTTTAAGCTGCGGATACGCAAGGATCCAGCACCATAGGATTTTTAACATAGATTGGTTTACAAAATTAGGATGCTAGTTTCTGAGCCTAGCAACTGTTACCTGTTGATTCTAAGGCCAGATTGTCTGGTGTTTTACTTCACAAAGCTACTCAACTGGGTTCCAGAGAAAGGCATGGCAGTAGAGCTTGGGTTTGCAGGAAGTGCACCCCAGCTAGCAGTGGAATCTTTGGTAGCAGCCAGCCACAGGGAGGAGAGAGCTGTTTTGGAGCTCCAGAGGCAAAGCCAGCTTGGGGTGAAACAGGAACAGGCTAAAAGGAAAGGAAGCAGTCTCAGCTTGTCTGCAGGGCTAGAGACAGACTGAAGAAGCCAGACCGTGCCTACCTGGCAACAATAGTGTTGGAATGATTTATTTTTTATTTCATGCTTTATCTCACTCTCTTTCTCTTTCTCTCTCTCTCTCTTTATATTTATCTATAGATATATAGATATAGATATACAGATATATATGATGTGTGTGTGTGTGTGTGTGTGTGTGTGTGCGCGCACGTGCGCGCCCAAGTGTGTATGTTATGTCTTATATAAATGAGTCGTAAGGAATCTGCCTCTACAAAGGATGGTTTCAGTTAAAAAGAGATAGCTACACTGCATCCTTTGCCTTCTCTGGCTTTTATATTCTCCTATCTTTCTTTTCTGTGAGATTTCATGACTCTTAGGATGCAAAATAATTTTTTGGTTTTTTTCCCATCTATGGGAAAGCATTGTGGGTTAGCATTAGTCCACGATGCCACAACAAAATTCAGTTAATCTCAGACCCTTCAACCATTATGAGTCTCCATAATGCAACTCCAGCTCTGGCACAGGTTTCACCTCCATTGTGACATCAAAATACTCAAGTTTGCATTCACCGAGTTGTATGGTTCCATCACAGTGCTCCATTGTGGTATGACAAGACTCCATTGAGAAGGAACAATGCTTTACTATAACATATTGTTTCATTGTCACAGCAGAATACTCTACTGCAACATCAAAAAGTTCATTATCCATGACAATGCTACACTGAGTTTTCATAATGTGACAACACAATTTACCAGTGTGACATCACAATACTTCATTTCAGTAACACAATCTTGCCTTTATTGTGCCATTATAATTATTCATTGTTCCACTAAAAGCTCCACTTTCCATCACAGTGATGAACACTTAGACCATAGTATTCTAATGTGCAAGAACATTGGTATATTGTGACAGCACACCTCAATTGTATTATCACAATCCTCATTATAAAATCAAAAGGCTCCACTGGGTCAAGACCTAGCTACATTGGAACATTGTAGTCATTGTAGTTCCATCACAACAAAACATGGTCAGCTTTGTATTTACAAAGCTCCATTGTGTTGTCACAGTGCTCCATTATGCAAACACAGCGTTCCATTGTATTACAATGCTCCACTGGGGCAAACAATGCTCAATTGTGAGATCACAATCCTCATTCTCATACCACTATGCTCCATTGTGACATCATTGTACTGCAAATTTCATCCTAAGTTTCCATTCCATTTTCATAATTCTCCTTTAAGCCATCACAACAATCCATGGTACCATAGCAATACTCATTGTTCACACAGGAAGACTGCATTGTAGCATGACACTTGGAGCATTGTGTCTTCATAGCTCAGTTGTGTCACAACACTCCAATACACAACACAATGCACCCCATTCTTTTATCACAGGTTTGCATTTGACATCACAAAATGCCTTCATAATATTCCATTTGGCCATCATACTGCTCCACTTTATCTTTGCAATGTTCTATAGTGACATCACAATGAACCACTTTGGTAACATAATTCTTCATTGTTACATAACAACTCCACATTAACACCACGGCCTTCCATTGTCTATCTCAATATTCCATTATGACATGAATACAATCAACTGTGATAGCTCAACATTCCACTGTATCATCACAACATGGGGCATTAACACTAAACAGATGGCTGATGAGTTAAGAGCACCAGCTGCTCTTGCAGTTCAAATGACCTAAGTTCATTTCCCAGCAACCACATTGGCTGGCTCACAACCACAGGTAATACCACCTCCAAGAGATCCAATTACTATGGCCTCTATAGACACCCTCACTTCTTTACATAGCCTCATCCATACTAACACACTGCATTGCTTTTCTTTAGATGTTATATATAATACCCTAATCAAGTTAAAAGTTTAAAGGGCTTATCTTATTTTGCACTTACAAAGGGAGAATCTATAATACAAGGAGGTATGAGCTGGAAGCTTACATTCCTTTCACACACAGTAAGTGGAGAAAAACCAAGTTGGGACAAGACTATGAAACCTCAAAGGATGCCCCTACATATTTCCTCTAGCAATGCTGCATATCCTAAAGACACTATTACATCTCTAAATAGCACTACTAACTGAGGACAAAATGCTCAAATACATGGCCTTATGGAGAAAATTTTTCCTTCAAAGCAATGCAATAGGTCCCGGAGGAGCTCATGGCCATCTCATTATACAAAGTACATCTAGTTCAATTTGAAAAGGGCCCACAGGCTTTAATAGTCCCAACACTGTTTAAAAACCCAAAGTCTGTTTTGAGACTTAAGGAAAACTTAACTGTGAACCTCTGTAAAAAAAAAAAATTAAAAATTAAAAATTTTAAATCACATCCTTTCAACACACAATGGGACAGAATATAGATTCTCATTCCAAAATGGAGGGAAGGAGGGCATAGTGAGGAAAGGCTGACCCAAGCAGGACCAAATCCAGCAGGGTGAACTATCATTATAAGTCCATGTCTCCAGCTCAAGCTTCAAAGGGGGCTAAGATGGCTCTTAACCTTATACTTATTTGCCTGCGACATATATGTATCTCTAGAGCTGGTTTCATGGTAAATATGCAACTGCCTATGGCTGATGTCTCATGACTTGATATCATTGTGGGTTTTCTATCACAACTAAGCTTCATCCCCATAGCCTCTCAAGATTTCCTTAAAGGGACTCTGATCTTAATACATGTTGTCTGGCCTTAGTAGCTCCAAGTCCACAGAAGAATCCACAGCCTCCTCAGTCTTGCATCTTTCTTGTATCCAGAGACAGTGCCACGTGAACAGTACACTTAACTTTTCTCAGGGACTTGCAGTGAACTCTTGTCCTCTTACAGCACATTAGCAGCAGGTCGTGTGTGTAGATTCTTTACAGGAGTAGGAAACCACTTGGGTTTTGTTCTTTCCCAAACTGAAGGTCTATCTGAGTGATGTTTTGCCTCAGGAAAAGTAACTTTCCTATTCTTTCAATGCAGAACAAGGGGCTTTTCACTAATCGCATTCACAATTATTGCCTCCTTTTTCGGCATATGTTCCAACTGCAACATTGAGTCCTAGTGACATTCTTCTCTCCAAGTGGTAAATTTTTCATTTCTTTTTGTTAGTTCTTTATGTTCTAAATCTGTGTAAGGGTAATCAATACTAACTTTGCCTCAGACTTAAGATTATTATGTCTTGAAATTTCATCTGCCAAAGAATATAACCCATTACTTTTAATTTATCTTCGTACTGGTTGTTGAGACACAGGCAGAATGTAACCAGATTCTTTGCCAAAATACCATGTTGACTAATGGAGTACTCTTTCCCCTCTGAAATCTCATGAGTGACTACCCACTGTTAGCATCCCTTTCACCATTATTGTCTTCCGTAATCCCAAGAGAATGGCCCATTAAGCTCTGCTTACAGTATTCAGTTGTTTTTATAGGCCAAACTTTAAATATTTTCCAAATTCATGAAAGACCCAACCCAATCACTTTCTTCATCGCATCAACCTTATTTCTTCTGTGACCAAATTCTGCCTTAGTTACTTTTCTGTTGCTGTAATAAAATACTACGACCAATAGCAACTTATAGAAGAAAGTATTTATATAATTGCATGGTTCCAGAGGGAGAGTCTGTGATAGAAGAGAAGGTCTGGCACGGAAACAGGATCAGGAAGATGGCTCATTTCATTCTGTTCCCATAGATGAAGAAGATGGAGAATAGTAAATGGGGTGAGGCTATAGAACCCCTAAACCATGCATTCTATTTTATATAAACAGAGTCACTAGCTGGGACCAAGCTACTGAGACTCACAAACATGAGCTTATGGGGGAACTTTTCATTCAAACCACCATACATATACATACATAATTAAATAGAAAATATTATGAATGCTATAACTTTCATTGTGCCCTCATCATAGTGATTGTGACTTCGAAATGCTAGATTTGCCATCACAGAATTACATTGCATCATCACATTGCTCCACCTTGTATAACACATGCTGCATGTGATGCTCAGCTCCTCTGTGACTACACAGTACTCCATTGTGCAATCTCAATATCCTTCTCTAACATTACAGCTATCACTAGGACATCACAATGAACCACTCTGCCCACAATCCTGCAAATGACCCCACAATGTTAGAATTTGCAGATCAGTATAATTCCATTATACTGATGAAAGCAGTATATAAGCAAATGAAAGATTTTACATAATGTGCTCCATTGAGCAACACTACATGCCCATTGTAATGTCACATGGCCCAAAGTGATATCAGAATGTTCCATCTATGTTTTACTACTGTGAAACAGAGAATCATGACCAAGGCAACTCTTATAAAGGACAACATTTATTTGGGGCTGGCTTACAGGTTCAGAGATTCAGTCTATTACCATCAAGGTGGGAAAATGTCAGCACCCAGATAGGCATGGTTCAGGAAGAGCTACATCTTCATCTGAAGGCTGCAAACAGAATACTGACCTCCAGGCAGCTAGAATGAGAGTTTGATAACCCACACTCACAGTGACACACCTACTCCAACAGAGTCATAGCTTCTAATCCTGCCACTCCCTGGACCAAACATACACAAACCATCACAATGTATTCATACAACTCTGAGTTATGATATCATAGCTTACTTTTGATATCATAATGCTCCTATTTGCCCTCAACATTTTTAACTTTGCCTTCACAATATGTAGCATGAGATCACACCTCCATTACGACATCATGATGCTCAAGGTTGCCTTCACAATGTTACATTGCATTATCTCAGTGCTCCATTCGTGCTATCACAATGTTCCCTGATGCAAACACTGTGCTGCATGATGGCATTACACTTCCACCTTGGCATCATATTGCTCCACTGTACCATTACAATGTTGCTGCAACATCCTTCTCGACCACTGGTAGTCTCAGCCAGGCTAGCTGTGAAACATTGCCTTTCTTCAGGACTAAGGGCCACATGCTCCAGTCTGTTATGCCTGCCCCAAGGGCTGAATCCTTGGTACTGACAGGCCTTCAGGCCAGCACCATGGACCTTTCGTTTCAAGTGGCTATATGCCAGTCTAAATGAATGGCGGACTCCCCAGTACGAGTTACACTGCAAACTCTACGGAAGATACTGCCTACACTTATGACAAGTTTAACCTTTTCTTCCATGTGTTCTTACTCAAGTTTTGAGTCTTCCAGAAGATTACAATCTTGAGTGCCTGGGCTCTGATAATTTGGTCCCCCAGGAGCTCTAGTACAGCATGAATCTTACCACACTTGCCTTCATGTGACCTGGGTAGGGCCTCTTGAGAACTTTATCCTCCCCTTGTTTCTCCTTGATAGCTTTTACTCTCTTACAAACCCAGTTTAAATACCAGTCAAAAATCATTCAGATCTCCCTGAGCTTTTCCAATATCATAAAGTTCTTGACCTACATGGGCCTCAGCAAAGTTGCTAAAATCTCAAACAGCCCCAAGGCTCCCACTGAATCAAGGTCTTTCTTAAGTTTCTGTAAGTATAGTTTTATTCAACTCAATGAAGTGGATATTCAAATACTACCTTTCTCATTCCCAGGTCTCCTTATGAATAAACTCCCCTTTCTCTATTGCCTTACAATTGTAATTGTCTCATTACTCATCTCAAGGAGCATCCTCATATTCATGGCGATATCACCTACTGAAGGATGGTCTTAATTGCTCTTTGGAGCCAGTCCATTAGGGGCCGATTTCTCATTTGCCTCAGATTATGTTGACTTTCTTCTAAGAGTGATAAGTAGCTAGATTACTCAGTTCCCTCACTTGCACATCCTTATTTATGACTATTTGTTGTCATGTCCTACAGCCCCATGAACCAGGATGTAAGAGGCTTTTTTTACTCATTTAAAGTTTTTTCCCCTTGCAGTCATTCCAGATGCTGACCATGCCATATTGCCATAATGTCTTCTATTAAGCCACGCTGCAGACTCCTGTGTGCATCTGAGTCACGGATTCCCTCTTCCTCTGTATGAGAATCCAGACTTCAGGGCTACCTTCTATTACTTTTACCACTTTTGTCTTCTCTGTCTATTTTTTTTTCTTTATATATTCTTTGCTCTTAGATGCCAGGTTTTGGCTCAGGTCTAATTTGTACTCTCTTTCCATTGCTCTAGCAGTCATAAAAAATAATTGGAAAAAAAAA
>NW_022196909.1:24435411-24454634 GCF_008632895.1 Mastomys coucha
AAAAAAAAAAACAACTGACCTTTATCCTCTCCCTTCACACATTCCCTGGCAAATCAGAGGCTGTTGGAATATGATGACATCCACATGTTTCTGGGTTTTGTTTTTGTTTTGTTTTTGTTTTTGTTTTGTTTTGTTTTTGTCTTCATTTCTAACTATAGTCCAAACTTATGTAGATTCCTTACTCCCAGGAATCAAACTGAACCTTAGCCTCATTAGTAGACACTTACAAAAATGTTCATGAACCTGGTACTACAATCTGCTTATGCTCCTTTCCTGCACATGCTAACTGCGTGGCTTTAATATGTTTTCTAACCCATCAGTGATTTGGAGGACATCCCTATACTCTAGCAGTTAATCCCATTTATCAAAGAGATACTGTAACCTGCACTGCTCAGATGAATACAGACATTCTACCATTGCTCCCAAGAATGCTCCATTCTCAGTTACCTGGGTTTTGGTGTCTCATTACTCATCTCAAGGAGCATCCGACTACCACTACAGTACTCCCTCCCACACCATATGAGGATAGGCAGCCACACTGAGAAAGCCTTCAAATGCTCTTCTCTCACCCAGAGCAGCCTCAGCTGCATGCCATAGTACCAGCTCAGCTTTGCTTCTGTCCACCTCTATTTCAGTCCTACACACCATGTTGTATAAGTTGTCTTGCGGAGGTATAAACAAGCACCTAGCCATGGTAGATAAGGCAGGGATGGCAAAGAAACAGTTATATCTAAGCCTAGTTTAGTGAACTAATAAGTTTAACGGGGCTATTTATAAGAGGTCAGGTGAAGGGTTCCTAATAAAAGCATGGATGACTCAACAATAGCATAATCATTCGAGCACCCCCAGCATGAAGGATGGCTCCCCAAGGCTATATCCCTGGAGCTTAGTAGCTAAGCTTATAGGAGAGTCTCCTTTACCCAGCACACGTCTTGTCTAACTAGAAATACGTTGTGGCTTTTGTAAGTTTAAGAAATGTCCTTGCATATCTAACCTTTGTTTGTTTCCTGAGACTTTAAGATTTCATTGCTTCTGAGTTATAAGGAGCCTGAACTCCCAGAGGGAATGTTTCAACTCATAGAATGTAGCTACACAACCCCTATGCTTACCTAATACAATGTGAAATGTTCTACAATTTACTTACCCATTCAACACTTGACAGATAATCAGTTTGAAGGTTTTCCAAGTTTATTAACATTCGTTTATAAGTCTTACTGTTTAATGTGCTTTGATTGATTTTTAGTAAATACCCAGAAAAGAGATAGCTGGTCATGGGATACATATATCTTTAACTTTAAAATAAAATTTTATAGTATTTTATAAAATGGTTATTACAGTAGTTTGCATTCCTACCAACAGTATATGAGTTCTGCCAAGAGTTGATAGAAGCCTGGTTTTAGATTTATGTATTCTAATTAGTGAGACATAATTGTCTCTTTGTGACTTTCTTCTTACTGAATATATTTCTTAAATGACAAAGATTTTTTAAATTCTACATGCTAGTTGGGACATTATATGATATCTTAATACATGTGAATATGTGATGTTGAATCGAATTCAACAGTATAAACTTCTAAAACACATGTGCTAATTTTTGGCAAAATCTATCAAAATCCCTTCTTCTTGCTTTCCGAGGTTTATATCTCACAAATATTCATGACTCTACACAAATATGCTCCAGATCTTACATAATTGAAACCACTTACCAGTCGTTTTCTCTCTCTCTATCTTGTCACTTCCCCGAGCCTCTGGTAACTAATTACTACTAACTTCTGAGACATAAACTTTTTTAGATGCTACATGTGAATAATGAAGCCATGGACACTGTGAGAGGCAGAAGGGAAGAAGGAAAGTCGGTCGTTTTCTTTTTACAGTAAGCTTCTCTTTCCCTAGTATACCCAAAAGAAGAGGACTTGGAACCCTCCTAAACACACCCAACTAAAACTGGTCCACCCACCCCTGACCCAGACAGGGACCCTATGGTAGCTATTTCCATGTCCATGCACCAAGATGTTCCCATCAGCGGGTAAACACACAAAAAAAACCAATCTCCGTGCCAGAAGAGTGAACACCTTAGGATCCATAGATGAAGCAAAGTCAACAGGATGAAAGAATTAAATCTTTAAAAAAAAAAAATTTCACCTGAGTCCTCTTAGATTCAGTACTGAAAACCTGGGACACTTTTACCTAAGGAGTCTATACCATATGAAAAGACAAACAAACGAAAACCAAAACATGACAACAACAACAACAACAACATACCCTGGTTAACTTTTCCCTAGACTTTCTTCCTGTCTTTTAACTCTTCAATTAATGAAAGAATAATAATCAGCAACAACAACAACAAACTTGCATGTCTATCTAGTAGAAGTACTATTGTGTGTTATATTTCTGTGCTTGACTTGTTTCATTAAAGTGACCCTCTTCAGTTCCATCCAAGTTATTGCAAATGATAGAGTTTCACTCCTATTTATTGCTGAATAGCATTTAACTCTGTATATGCACATTTTCCTCATTCATTAGTCAGTTGATCAGCATTTAAATTGTTTCATTTTCTTAGCCATTTTGAATAGTGCTGCACTAAATGTAAGAGTTTAGATGTCTTTTGATATTTTCAATTCAATTCCTTTGGAAAAAAAAAAAAAACCCAGGAGTGGTTTGCAAGATGGTAGAGCAGTCTTGCCGTTCTTTAATAAAAAACAAAAACAAAAACAAACAAACAAACAAACAAAAACTTATACCATTTCAAAAAAACAACAGCAAATTTTCATTGCTACGTACAGTGTATAAAAGTTACCTTTTTTTATAACCCCATTAATACTTGTTATGTTTTGTCTTATTAATACTGTGCATTTTTCCAGGGGAGAGGTGAAACCTCACTGGGGTTCATTTGCATTTCCTTGATGGTCTGTAGTATTGATTGTTCATTTCCTGTCCCTGTGTGTTGCTTTTCTGTTTCTTCTCTTAGAGATATCTTTGATTATTCTTTTTTAAGCTAGGTTTTGGAACTCCTTGTATATTCTGAATGCCTACCCTTTGCAAAACATATCATTTCAAAATATTGTCTCTCTGGTAGTTGCCTCTTGACTTGTAGTATCCTTTTCTGTGCACAGAATTTTCAGTTTTGCATTCTCTTTGTACTGGCTGGTTTTGTATGTAAACTTGACACAAGCTAGAGTTTTCACAGAGAAAGGAACTTCAAGTGAAGAAATGCCTCCATGAGATCCAGCTATAAGGCATTTTCCCCATTAGTGATCAAGGGGGTAGGGCCCCTTGTGGGTGGTGCCATCCCTGTGCTGGTAGTCTTGGGCTCTATAAGAGAGCAGGTTGAGCAAGCCAGGGGAAGCAAGCCAGCAAGAAACATCCCTCCATGGCCTCTGCATCAGCTCCTGCTTCCTGACCTGCTTGAGTTCCAGTCCTGACTTCTTCTAGTGATGAATAGCAATGCGGAAATAAATGTAAGCTGAATAAACCCTTTCCTCCCCAACTTGCTTCTTGGTCATAATGTTGGTGCAGAAAATGAAACCCCGAATGAAACATTCCTGTTTCCTTCTGTTTGCTTTGTTTCTTGTGCTTTGGGAATCTTACTCGAAATCTGTGTATGTTACAATGCTCTGAAGGATTTCCCTCGTGTTTTCTCAGTCCTTTCATAATTGCAGCCTATACATTTAAATATTTAACCCTGTTTGAGTTTTCATTTGGTTTGGTTTGGACAGAGCTAAAGATTGGTTTGGTTTGGATAGTGCTAAAGATTGAACTCAGGGCTTAGTGCATGTTTTTCATGTACTCTACCACTGAGCTATAACACCAGCATGAATTAAGTTTTCTAACCAGGGAGAACCAGGAGTCCAACAGCAACTGCATTACATGTGATCTGATTTCCTGGTATCATTCACTGAAAGTCTGCTCCTCCTCCCAGACAAAGTTTTACTATCTTTGTCAAAAACCAGTTAGTTGGAGAAGGTATAGAGTTTGAATTGTAGGCATGCTTTGTTAAATATGACCATATATATATATATATACCAAGACTGTTGTGTTTTAATGACTCAGTTCATTAAACTGTTTGAGGGCACAAAACACTTCATGCTTTGTTCTTTTACACCAAAAACAGCTTGAAGGTTTGTGTTTTATATGATTCTAAATAAATTTTATTATTATTTTTCCAGTTCTGATGAGAATGTGAATACTGATTGATTGGAATTGCATTGGATCAATACTGGTTGATTGGAATTGCATTGGATCTGTGTACCACACTGGGTGATAGGGGTATTTAGTGGTATTAATTCTCTAATCCATAAACGTGGAAATTTTTTTTGATTTCCTCCTCAAAGTTTTTACCAATTTTGTTGTAGTAGCCACTCACTTCTTTGATTCAATCTATTCCTGGATATTTAAAATGTCTTGTAGTTAATAAAATAAATTATTTTTGATTTCACTTTTCATCCTTGTGGCTTTAAATTGCACTTGTCCAAGATGTGTAGACCACAGTGACATTTGCTTTTGATCATCTGTTCATTTTCCTCTGGAGAGACCAGACATATTTCTTTACTGTTTATTTTTGTTGTCATCATTTGTTGTAAATTTTTTTAATATTTCCCAAATTTTCCATTTTTTGTTTTTTCTTTGTCCTATATGTTTTTCTTAAAAAATAACTCTCGATTTTATGTAATTGATCAAATATTATTTGTTATTCAACATTATTCCCCCTTTTGTATTTTTTTAAACTATATAGTTTTATGTATTGATTTTTAGTTGTTTCTAATAGGGTTAAGTATGTATCCTAAATTTACCACTATTTACTAGGAGTAGAAAGGAGATTGTGTTGATTAAAAGTCTAAGAACTCACAAATACATGCTAATATCCACTCATATGCAGCACATATTCAAGCATATATAATGTATATTAACAAAAATGCTAAATACAAATATATACTCAATATAGTTTCATAAAAATAAAATTTAAGCTTTACCATCACAGTCTCATTACCAGTGCACTTTCCACCAACTTATGAATAAACACTTCTTGCCCATGGTTTAAATGTTGCAAGCTTTAAATATTGCTTTATAATGAAATAGTTTGATTACATTTTAATCCTCCTTATCATAGTGTCACACTTTTGAAGACTGAATCTGTGTCTCTCATTGTTTCTGAAACAAGTATTTGACAAATCAAGAACTCAGTACTGGGTCAGTGCAGGTTCATGCTAGACTTTTCCTGAAGTCATAAATTACCTTTGCTTAGGTCCTTAGTTATAACTGAACTATGAAATGAGATAAAATGAAGTGGACATGAAGAATCCCCTAAATTGCTGCTAACTAGCCACAAAGAAAGAAATCATCATTATTTTTAATGGATTTTAAACATCAAGGTCTTACAGAAGCAAAATACTCCTCTCTCTGCAGAGTTTATATATCAAAACTCTGGCACTGGGAAGGCCTGCAGCTGTCAGAAAAAGGTGCCCTCAGCAGCAAATGCGTTCTCCGAAGCTTCTCAATGTAAAAAGTAATTGCATGTAGAAATAAAATTGCATAAACCTCACCTGCAGTTCACTCTTGAAAAACAGGAGCACATCTAACTGGTAATGTCGTTAAATGGATTTATTCAAATGGTTGAAAGGACAGGTCAAAAAAAGTTAGCAAGTATCTATTAGACTATCAGAAGTCATTTGCCCTAACTTTTGGGGAGGGTTCAAACATCATTTCCAAGGACTGTGGATGGGCACTTGCTCAGTGGCAAAGCACTTGCCTCACATCGTGGAAATCCTGTGTAGTACACTCTCTAGTATCAAAAACCAGAAAGAACAGCTAAACTACAACCTCTACTGTTCGGGACTAGCCACTAATGTAAGATTTACTCAACACAGCCTGCTCAGAAGTGTCGAAATTAGGTCTGGTTCTTCCTCCCAGGACCATGTGCCCAGACATAAGACTCAGACTCAAAAAATATTTACAAATACCTTGGCCGTATAGCTAGGCTTTTTTCTTACTAGATCATAATTTATATTATCCCATTTATTTTAATCTACATACTCTCATGTCGCTGATTGCCTGTGCTTGGGTACCATATGTCTGTCTTGTCACATTTTCCAGGGCAAACTTCCCTGTGCCTCGCTCTATCCCAGAATTTTTTCTGCCTCCTGGATGCCCCAACTTCTATTCTATCCTTTCCTATAGACCATGGATTTTTTTGATTGACAGGTGATGCCTCCATACAATGCATAAGATATTGTCTCTACACACACACTGCCAACCTACCATACTGCAAAGTGCTTAAAGGAGCAACAGTTTATAGGCAAAGTGTTTGCAACAGCTTCCACCAATTTCATGGTCCTTGAGAGAGGATAGACTGACCTTTCTCCATAGAGTAGCAATCAGAATTACTACTGATACCTTTAAAAACATAGAAAAGTAGGTTTGGAGAAGCCTACTTAAAGTAGTTTGGGAATTAAGGAACTTACACGTCCACATTTTCATTATTCAAAATATGCCTTTCACTTGTTTGAGTCATTCCATATGAAAATAAAAAGCACTGTTTCAAAGAAGAAAGGTAGCCAGGCAGTGGTGGCACACACCTTTAATCCCAGCACTTAGGAGGCAGAGGCAGGCAAATTTCTGAGTTCAAGGCCAGCCTGGTCTACAGAGTGAGTTCCAGGACAGCCAGGGTTACACAGAGAAACCCCTGTCTCGAAGGGTTACACAGAGAAACCCCTGTCTCGAAAAAACAAAAAACAAACAAACAAAAAAAAAAATCAAAGAAGAAAAGTTAATTATCAGCCATGATTATTTTCATGTATATAAGAAACTTGTCATAAGATTTTCAAAGCTATGACTTTAAACATTGTCTAGTGACTGTCTCTTTGTTAACTCTACTGTTTCATTGTAAAACAAGTCAAAGTAAAAACAAACAAACAAAACAGTTCATCAGACTAAACTATCTCCTAGGAACTTCCAGTACAAGTTACAGCTTTGTAAACAGACTTTTCCTACCTTTTGGCACAGTTCTCAAAGTCTTTAACTAAACTCAACTAGTTATAAATGATAGGTGGCAAGCTATTATTCTCATATTTACTTTTTGTGAATTTGACTTTGAAATTTAGTAATTGTACTAAAAGACATGCTCCCCTTTGGTACTAGATGCTAGTGTCTAGAAAGGAAAGCAGTCTAGATATTTTATCTTTAAGGTTCCAGTTTTTAGCAACCACATAGTCACTGCCTCAGAGAGAATACTTTATGGTAAACCCACACTCAACTTTTCCTCAAAAGCCTGTGTGTTCCAGATAAGAGCCTCAACACTTTAATCCACGTTACCTTTCTTCTCATTGATAACTCCAGTTTAGAAAATGTCTTTTTTAGATTCTGTACCTGAATTTCTCTTCATTGATGGAAAGTTGCACATGGAAAACATTTCGTTCCTGTCTAAACAAAATCATGAACTTGGGATAAATGAACAGTTTAGTTGTTTCAGTTTTAAATATTTGAAAGCTAACAACTACCTCTCAAAGCAGTCAAGCTATTTAAATCTCTAAATATAGTAACGAGCAATAAACACACACAGTTTGATACTTAATAACCCATATGCACCCTCCTTTAAAGTGATTGCATTGTAATGAGTTTTGCCTCATAGCAGGGGAAACGTGCCTAAATATATGTCATTGGTATTTTAGATTCAAGTCCATGTTTGGCATAAGAATGCATTTGTAGATTAGAAACTCTTTGTGTGCAATTTGTTGTAGAAAGTATTGTCATTATAAATAATCTTCACTCAACCTGAGCCATGAAGAACAGCTCAAGAGTATGTACTTCTCTTACCTCTCATTGCATGTTGGAAGAACACTTATGCATTCCTCTCTACCATGTAGCTGCCTGAAAACACACTAAAGTTTTCCAGTCCCCAGTATTGGTGAAGAGTAATGGTTATAGCAAGCAGTTCTCTGTCTTGATTTTATTAACTTTTACATATTAAAAAAGATAAACATCGTGCATACTGGTTTATTTTCACAAGAGGCAGTTGTGATTGTACCCAAAGTACACTTGATAAAAAGATTTGTAGGTAAAGAGAAGAATACTTTGGCCACATGTTGATAGACAAACTTTCTAAGTAAAGAGTGTGTGCCCTACACACGTTGAAGAAGCTCAGTTTTTTTTTCCTCAAAGGAATATAAAAATAAGGTATCTCCTTACAGTAAGTGACCATTTGTTCTCCTCACTCTGCCTCTCCTTGAACTCTCTGATATAGAAATAGGGTATAGTGGCCTAAGCATGTGCAAGACAACAGGCCAGACGTACTTTAGTGCTGCTTATGTAGCAATGGGCTTAATGCAACAGGGTGAGAAATTCAGAATCTCAGCCTAGGTAGATATTTGATGGTTTTTTTATAAACAGGATCAAGGCCACTCTGCTTCTTATCACAAAGCAACAACTGTATTGTCAATGCAAGCCTTTCTGGAAAGTTTTTCCTGTAAAAGGAACACGAGGGAATCTTACTAAATATCTTCTGTGACATGCATTCTATAAGAACCTATGAGAGGTGAAAAAGAGAAGGAACACATACTAGTGACTTCTGAGAAGATCATGTACCAACAGAACAACCCACAAGTTGTTCCAAGAAAATAGAGATAGGAAAATATTTTCCCCCATTAATTGTTTGAACTTTACACCTAAGGATCTTTCATCTATGCCAGTGTGGATATTAACATGAACTTCCAGTTAAAATAAGACACAACAATATTACAGACAGGTTATAGATATTTAGCAAGAATTTGGGGTTAAATTCTATTTGAGTAGATGTCCTTGTGAGTAACCTCATTCTTCAAGAAAATCTGTCTATATTAGCAGACTGGTAAAGCTTGCTTCTTGGCACTGACTGACATAGAACACCTGCTCTCTAGGCACTTGCCAATGAATATAAACCTAACTCATTTCAGAAAAAAAAATGTGGCTAAAGGAAATAAAATGAGTGATAACTGACAATCGTGTTAAACTCACTTGGTTTTAAGTGATTGACCCCTTCATTCCTCGTAAGATGCAGAATTGTGTCTAGAAGCCAAGAACAGGGGCAAAAAGCTGGATTCAGATCTGCACTTCATTAGGCTTTTATTCTGCATATCAGAGTCAAAGCTTCATGCTCACAGACCAACAGCTGTTACCTTGGTTCATAAGACTAAATAAAAAGTGTATAATATTGATTATATCTAATCATAATTTATGGGTTTTAATTTCAGAATGGGGTTATCATCTCTCTCTAAATCACAAAATGAATACTACAAAAATAACCTAGGAGGTGGCATGGTTTGTGCTAAAAACGGGAATCGTGTGTGAAGGACAGCAGTTCACAGCAGCAGTGACCACACTGAGCTATGACCACGGATCATGCAGTAAGGCCCCAACCCTTGGTCAGTGGTACTTCAGGATGCTCCCACTGAGACATAGATGGATGCAAAAGCAAGAGGTTTATTTTCTGGCGCATCCGCGTCAACCTTCAATCAGTCCCTTGAGGAGAGTGACAAGAAGGCGACCCAACTGGCTATTAGAAGCAGTTTTTAGACTTTTTAGGGGCACAGGTTACATCGGCAAGGTTAAAGTTCAAACTTATGGGCCAAGCATACCGACCTTTAAATCTATTGGCGAGCAAGCAGGACACGCATTTGAACTCTACCTGGGACTTTCCAGAGGCTCAGATGACTATCAATATATTCCGAGAATTTTTTACTCGAGAATGTTCCTGTGGGTAGCGAATGGAACTTGGCTTAGCCTTGACCCCAGGTACAATGGGGAAACTGTAAGGAGGGTGTGGGATGGAAAAAATCCTTAGGGTCCCTTAATGCATTTAGCACAGAAGGAAAATCATAAGAAGCATTTTTAGAGTACTCACATGAACATGGGGCTTTCCTCACTATCCTATGTAACCCAAACACATGTTTCTGAATCTTGGGACATATATAACAAATTCTATTGCTTTCTTTATGGCTATTTGTAGAAATCAAGAAGTTCTGCACCAAGTTTTACCTATATTTTATGAATTTCTCAAATGTTGGTCTACTTCTCTTCCTGACATATTATTTTAGCTTAACATCCCTCATTTCTCTTGAATGTTTATTCTCTTTTTTTTAGATTTATTTATTTTATATATGTGAGTACACTGTCACTGTCTTCAGATATATCAGAAGAGGGCGTTAGATTCCATTCCAGATAGTTGAGAGCCACCATGTGGTTGCTAAGAATTGAACTCAGGACCCTTGGAAGGACAGTCGGTGCTCTTAACCACTGAGCCATCTCTCCAGCCCTTGAATGCTTATTCTTGTGATTTAATCTTCAATTTAACTAGTCTCTTCCTATTCATTTAACTAGAAATGCCATATAAATGACTTTTAAGTTTATAAAAATATTCATGTCCATGTCTATATCTTATAAAACATATTTGAAATAGTAAAAAAATAAAATGAAATATGAAAAGAAAGAAAGAAGATGCAGAGGCTTTCCTGGGAAGTCTTTTAGAAAGATGTACTTTAAAAAAAAAACTGTCAGAAATCTGTTCTCCATAAGTGTCCATGCTCTGCTGTAATTACAAGTTTCTCTGATACCACACACATTCTTCATAATTCCTTCAGAATGTAAAGATTAAACAAAAACCTCTTATTGGTTGGAAATTTTAAAACATACACAACAGGTACAAACTGAATAGTAATCTGTGTTTCAAGCAGCTTTCAAGTGCCAGGAAATGAAACCTGCTGGTGTTTCTTATAGGGAGGAAAAAGACGTGACCCTTCTCCAAACTACCATGTCTGTATAAACTCTCAGAAGCTTTTCTAACCCACCCCCATAGCAAATTACAGTTGTGATATAACCCATTAGGGTCACAGTATTTGACTTTGTATGCCAACTTGACTAGCTCAGGAGATGGCTATGTATCTGGCTAAGTGCTATTCCAAGGTTCATGAATGTTTCCCTACAATATTAGCACTGGAATCAGTGGATACAATAAAATAAATCAACCTGCCATGTAGGTAGACATGACGTAATCCTTTGAGAGCCAGACTAGAGTAGAATGCACAAATAGAATATAACAAAAGATTCCAACCTTTCCCTTTCTCCTCCTCTCGCCTGCTTGCACACCATCTCCGTCCTTTCCTGTCTGGACTAGAAAGTTAGCCATTGCTTCCGCAGGAACGGCACCTATGCAGCTGGCTCTCTTGAATAGTCTTCAATCTCACCTATGACTAACCTACAGTTTACAGAATCAGATTGTGGCCTACCCAACTTCTATAATAATTTAAGCCAAAATTTCTCACAATACATCCATATCTGTATCAGTATTTATTTATCCCTTAATGGTTATATTTCTTTGGAAAAACTTACATGAAAATATATTTCATCATAGTCTGACAAAATATATTAGAAGGTGTCCTATACTAGAAGTACCAATTCTGGTATGGCCTTGATGGGGACAGAATGTCATGGTTCCTGCCCCAGGTACAGGGCCAGTGGACTATGGCCTCCACAACTGTTGAGCATGAGGCTTGTTTGTCTAATAATGTAAATATTTTACATTCAAAAAGGAATGTCCTCCCTGTTAACATTAATAACTCCATGATAATCAGATAATCAGGAGTCTGGGAGGTGAAGGTGTGGCTAATGTCTCAGCAAAATGTAAATGCTGGGATCTTCAGGACTGCCCTAAGTTGGTGGAAAAGAACTCTAAAAATATGAGTTCTAAAATATATAATTTCTTAGCTATGTAAAATATAAGGATGCAATATAATCATGAGTAGCTTCACAAATCTAAAGAAACAAAAGCAGCTGTGCTGTGCAACAACTTATCAGAAAGATACTAAGGAAGGAGAAAAAGAGATTTAAGGAGTGGTGATCAAAGGGGATCCCACCAGCTAAGATTTTTGTTTATGCTTACCAAAGCAGACAAATTTCTTCATGCAGGGTCTGCCTGGGACAGAGCAAGGTTAGGCCCAGGTGTGGTAAAAATGGTAATTTCAAGACAAGGTTCCACTCAGCTCGTTAATTATCTGTGCTGAACAGAGGCAAACAGGTCTCTGAATTCATTTAACATTTGTAATGTTAAAAGAAAGTATGTGCTAGATGTCTCCTAAGAATTATGGGGCTGGGGTCACAGGATGCTGATTCATAGGATAATCAAAAGGAAACCTAGAGTAAATGATTGGATTGATAAGTACAATAAGAGACTGGGCTTATGATCTTCAAGAGATGAGCTATCCAAAGAATGTTTTTAGAATATCAAGAAAGAACTGCTTGGAGAACTGTCTCAAGCAGACTAAAAGGGGGGGGGGGAATGAAGGGAAGGAGAGAGGAGAGAGAGAGAGAGAGAGAGAGAGAGAGAGAGAGAGAGAGAGAGAGAGTTGTCTGGAGTTCCCAGAGAAAGCAAATCAGAGAGAAAGCAATATGGAATGCCGTCTCAAGCAGAGCTTAGTCCGCCAGCTTGGAGCCACCACTTGACTTGAGTCATTTGTTTCACAGTTTCTAGATACCCCTTCCTCAGCACACCTCTCCAAACCTAGGCTGGTCCTTGGCAAAGATGTACTGCCTGTCTTTGGGGCCCAGCAGTTGGCATGTGTCCCTTATCACTTATGAAGGGCAGATCATCCATCTTGACCAAGCTCTTATGGCAACAGTTTCCCAGGTTGGCATTCAAGTGCTGGCTTACTGGAAAATTGATGCCTTTGCTGTCTTATCAGCATCTACTTGATCTTAGTCTGTTGGAATCTATTGTGAAATGAACAAGCAGATAAACAGATTCTTTTAAGAGTTCATAGTTTGGCCAACTCAGTCATCAATGGGAGGAGAAGCCCTTGGTCCTCTATGGTGAAGGCTCTATGCCCCAGTGTAGGGGAATGCCAGGGCCAGGAAGCAGGAGAGGGTGGGTTGGTGAGCCAGGGCTGGGGGGAGGGAATATGGTTTTTTTTCAGAGGGGAAACCAGGAAAGGAGAGAGTATTTGAAACGTAAATAAAGAAAATATCTAATTAAAAATAATAATAAATAAATAAATAAATGTATGGGCAGAAATGGGGTGCCCAAGACCCTAGAACAAAAAAGAGTACATCTTTAAACTATACTTAAATTTTCTCCTTTTATATCCCTGTTGGAATGATGTTTCAGTCTGTAGCTATTTTTTACTGTAGAAAAGGACAATGACCTTCCACAGCAACTTCATCTATTTCTTTCATTGTCTCTATAAGCCAGTATTGAGTATCTAACATATGATTGCAAAGGATGCTGAGACACTCGCCTTGTCCTTGAGCTATGTGCATCAGACAAAGAGGTAAAGAATTAAGATGCAATTTATATGCAAGAGGAAAAAGACCAAGGCTTAAGACGATGTTCTCTGAGATTATTACTAGGGTAAGGACTCAATTTGGGTGAACATTTTAAACAATAATCATCCTTTGAGCTGAGTTTTATGGTGAGTAATGAGGGACACTACAAATAACTTAACACTTTGTACCTCAAATATGAATTTCCAAGTAGTCCCTAAAGTGGACTAGAAACTTTTGGTTTCTAGTATATGAATGACTTAATGATTCTTCCTAAAATCTACACAATCTTAGGAACTTTCTGGATATCAAGAAAGATTTCATTGACATCATTCTGTCCTGATGCCTCTAACAAAGGAGGTAGGTTGCAAATGAGAGCACAAAATTATTTTTCCCAGGAAAAAAATAACGTATTAAAATTATTTTTGAATGAATGGTTGGATGTATAGAACAATTAAATATTTGAATACATAAAACAAGAGAAAAGTGGAAATTTAGAAAAACTGTGACACGGGAAGAGACAACAAAAAATGAATGAGAGTAAGTATTCTCACAGTAACTTACTACAACTTACTTTCTTATAGTTGGGAAATTGTCTCTGAAGAGCACAAAGCAAAGGCATCTCTGCTGTAGAAGGTTCCTGAGGCGACTCTTGAGGGCACTGGTATGTATGTGCTTGGGTAAAAATGCTCTGACATATTATAGGAACAGTCTCACTAGGTTATATGTTAAATCTTTAAAAATGGCCAAAAAGAAAGAGAAAAAAAAAAGCACTTTACTTTAAGGCATAGAGGAAGAATAGTTTCTGGGTTAGAAAGATTTGGCATTGTATCCTCAAGAGCAAACCATCTATTGTGTTCTTTTAAGTCTGTCCATCACCCAAGCCAGGGCTTTGAAACACTGACACTGTGAAGCAAAGCATGAAAGCAGGAGCATTAGCCAATCTTCCTATTGTAAAGGATGGGGACCATGGGTAGCATCAGGCGCCCTATAGGCACTGGAGCTGATTGATGCAGACACAGTTCTTCACACTTCCTCTGTGAAAGACACTTTTCCAGAGGGAAAAAGGATAACCAAAACAAAAAAGATATCTTTGGGTGTATTTCCTCAAAAAAGTTATCTGGTGGCCTTCCAGTCTCAGGATGCCACCCTGACGGAGGCCTTTGAGAATCCTCTGAGTGTGCTAGATCAAGTGTGGTATTGCTTTATTTTCTTTAGGAGATGTAAATAGAGAAGTTATAAAGTTACACACAGTTTGTGGTCCCTGGGTTGTACAATATGCAACCCTAATGTTCTGCATTAATGTTTCTTATTAATCTCCATATATAGATTAGAATTTTATATTCTTCATTGACATAACAGCATAAAATACTCTTTAGTTGATTAAGCATTATATCTTTGGCCAGTCAATAAAAAATGTGCGAACTAAGTTTTTTATATATATTTTTAATATTATTGAAAATATTTAATTCATTTAAACTTAATTATTTAATAATCTTAATATTAAGCTAATTGTATCATAAAATGCCCAAACTGAAGTCTATATAGCAACAGCAAGACACTCAGCAAATGGTCAGTTTTTGTCCCTTTTACAAGCAGCATTGCGAGTTAAGACTCTAAATGAACATTGATTCATTGTTCCAGATATGGTGACCTTCTTTCGTAAGACTATTAGACCCTCAGAATTAAAGTTGAAAAGAATTTTAAACAAATTACAAGTAACATTAATATTATCACACTTTAATAATATTAATATATAACAATGAACACAGATTCCACCCTGTGCATTTTTCTTTAGGTTTTTAGATAATAAAACATTATAAGAATTATAACTTTTCAATATTTAAGTAGTAATTAAATAGTAAGCAGCAATGAATACCATTACGCTAATGCTGGGGTCCAGGAATAGCCACAAAACCACTCAGATAGCAGTCTCAGTCAGATGGTTTATTGAATGCACACTAATCAAGTACACAGCCAGGACTCAGGATCCAGAACTAAAACCCTGGGCAGTCCCCAGAACCAGTTTTT
The DNA here is from genome assembly GCF_008632895.1 of Mastomys coucha. Lineage (NCBI taxonomy): Eukaryota > Metazoa > Chordata > Mammalia > Rodentia > Muridae > Mastomys > Mastomys coucha. The sequence goes on from NW_022196909.1 coordinate 24,450,724, forward strand.
ATATGGGAAAAAACAGCAAACAAGCACATTTGCAACATTTACAACATAAAGGTTATCTAGACAAAGCAGTGCAGTCTGCCCTTTAAGCTGATAGGCTGGGTCTAGGGGCAAGGAAACAGGGCGATCTCCTAAGTCCAAGAGGCTCCTTAACAAAGTACAAGAAATTGTTTTTGTCAGGGAAGGAACAATAGGTCAAATTAAGGTTATGAGCTACAAAATGAAGGTTGAGGGAATATGGCAGAGCTATTGTCAAGGTTTAATATTTAACATTGAGATCCTGGATCCATGTGGAGTTCAGTTTTGTACAGATTGATAGCTATGAATCTCTTTGTATTCTTCTACAGGTTGGCAACCAGTTTGACTGGCATTATTTGTTGAAGATGCTGTCTTTTTTCCTCAATGTGTATTTCTGGCTTGTTTATCAAAAATCAGGTATTCATAGTATGTAGGTCTATATGTGGGGAAATATGGGAGCCCAACTAGACCTCACGTGTCACCAAACAAGGCTTCCAGGACCAGAATTTGGTTACAAATAACTGAGTTGGTGGCTGAAGGGGTCTCATGGAACCCCAAATAACCCAGGTTGTTGCACTAAACTGCCAGCAAGCTTGCATTGCAGAAGATAACATATGCACAATTCACTGAGCATGAAGAAGTCAAGCTGGTAACCAAATAGATTCTTCACCACTATGTGCTAGCATCTTTGACACAGGAAGGTACCCCACATGCTACCAAAGGAGAGCTATAAACACCAACCCAGCTACAAACTCTTTAATATACAATGGTATTTTGCCTACAAGATATGCAATGGTGTCACAAAACTTGTGAGAATATCCAGCCAATAACTGATTTGACAGAAGATCCACTCCATAAGATGAAACCAATATCCATTGCTGCTTGGATGATCAAGAGTTTGAGACTAGATAGACCTTGTACCTAGGGGAAAACCATAGCAATAAAATGACTCCTAATGGCATTCTGTTATATTCATAGATTAATTCTTTTTTCAGCCATAACCAGAGAAGCTTCCTCCTGCAGCAGATAGAAGTAAATACAGAGACCCATAGCCAGACAATATACCGATAGTGCTAAGTGGGATGTCTCTATCAAGTCCCTCCCCTTAGGTCTCAGGAATCTCAGGGAAGAGGAGACAGAAACCATGTAGGAACCAGCAGGGATAGAGGACACCAAGGAAACAAGGCTCTCTAAATCAAGATAGATGCACATATGAATTCACAGAAACCATGTAGGAACCAGCAGGGATAGAGGACACCAAGGAAACAAGGCTCTCTAAATCAGGATAAATGCACATATGAATTCACAGAGACTGAAGCAGCATGCACAGGCAATTTGAGTATGTATTATTAGTGTTGTTATGGACTTTGGAGGGTGTGAATAAGTGGGTCTTTGATTCTTGTGCCTTCTCTTGAGTTCTTTTCCTTCTGTTTGTTTGTTTTGTACCCTTATGATACGTTAGATTTTGTTTTGTCATATTACACTGTATTGAATTCTTTTATATTATTATCCCTTATTATTTCTTAGAAGTCTGGTTGTTTTCTAATGAGAGAAAGGAAATAGGTCCAGGTGGGAGAGATGGTGGAGAGGAACTGAAAGTAGAAGGTGGGAAAACTATAATCAGAATATAGTATTATGTAAGAAAAAAATCTACTTCACATAAAAGGGAAATAAAGAAATTACGAACACAGAGGGGGACAAAAGACTGTTGTGTTCAAATATCTCTACCAGCATATATTAGTACGGTAGCAAAGCAAAGCAGTCTTTAAAAGGTAAAAATGTCTACTAAAGGGTAGATTTGATCATGAAAATATATTAATATATTACTTAAGAATTTAATTAAAGTGAGACACATTTGTGAAAAATTAAAGAATATGGAAATTTATGGAAAATAAGATCAATAATATATTTCTACCACTCATAAAATTGCTATTAATATTTCTAAATGTATAAATTTCTAAGGACAAAATTTTGAACTCACATTGCATAAAATTTTCTATAAAGTTGAGCATGCATAAATGCATCTGCTAATTACCATGCATGTTAAGCACATAAAATGCAGATGATGGTGAGAATGTCTGAGGATCCATTCATGTGTGCTGCCAGGGGTGATGAGCTCCTTTCATTTCTTCAGATGTGATGCCATCTGCAGAAGTTCTGGGCTCCTCTTGGCTCCCATATTTTATTGCCATATGATCAATATGCTTGTCTTCCTATATTTTTAAGGCACGCATCTTCAGATATGCCTGTCTGATTATGTTAGAGATGGCCAGAACTTGATGTATTTATCTGTGTGCAGGAATTAATGCTTCATTTATCAGGAATGACAGGAAATAAAGTTTGTCAACTAAGTCACGTTCAAACTTTTCTGGGAGCAAATATATGTGTAATGTTTGTTCTAAATATTTTGATAGATCTTTTTCATTGTGTATTGACATATATTGATAAAAAAAACTTGAGCCTATATTAAAGTAATGGAAATGGGTAAATGATAGGTCCTTCAGAATTTCTTGAAGTATGTAGTGATTTGCCACAGAACTCTTGGTGCTGAAATTAATATAATGCTTATTAGTGTAACATACAGTATATATATATATATATATATATATATATATATATATATTATATATAATTAATCTGATTATTATGGTATAGGTATATGCAATTGATATATTATAGTTAATATATAATATATTTGTATATAATTAATATATTATCATATGACTAATATGATACTTATTAGTTAAGCACACAGTATATATACATATATACATATAAATGTACATATATGTAGTTCTACCACTCATAAAATTGCTGTTAATATTTCAAAATATACAGATTTCTAATACCAGGTTTTGCATTCACAATTGCACATAATTTTTTATAAAAGCCATATACATAGATAAATATACATACACACACATATATATATATTTGTGTTTTACTAATAAGCTTCACATTAGTTATATGATAATTATCTCAATTATTTATGTATCTGTATTATGTATTAAGTATATACATAGAACAACATAATAATCATATTAATTATATATAGCACATTCAAAATAATATATTACATAACATACATATGCATGTGTGTGTATGTGTTATGTACAAAATTTGTTTTTCAAAGCTCACTTTTTTCCTCTTTATTGATTTCTGTCACTATTCCTTGAAGCATTGTGATTTGCTATTATGTCTTTTACCCAACATAGCATAACCTGTGAACAAAGCACCCAGATTTCCCTGACATCTAAGATTAGTGGTGTTCATTCACTCACCCACAGTTCTGTTTTTCTGTTAGTGTACTCTATTTTCTGTTGTTAGCAACCAAGGATAAGATTTTCAATATGTTCTGTAATTTGACTGAAAACCACGTATCTCCCTATCCTTAATATTTACTATTACTGATGCTGGAGTAATAATACCATGCAAGCACATGTGTGTTCTGGATTCAATTCTAAAGATTTTCACTGCACTCTATGAATGAATGCTGGAGAGTAAAATGCCATCTTACCAATGCAAAAACACGTCATTGCTTCATCTCTCTCTACCATACCTGTAATAACTTTTGACTAAGTTTTCATTCTTAAATACAGCCATTTGATTCTATATCTCCATTCAAACCTCTCCTTATATAATTATCTAGTCATTTTTATGTTTCTAACTCCAGTTCCTTTTCTTGCTCCTCAAATGAATCTTAACAAATTCTTGCTCCTCTTCCTCCACTTCCTCCTCCTCTTGCTCCTCCTCCTCCTCTTCTTCCTATTCCTTCTCTTTCTACTCCTCCTCCTCTTCCTCCTCTTCCTCTTCTTCCTTTCTTCCTCACTCCTCCTTCTCTCTGTCTTTCTCTCTGTCTCTGTCTCTGTCTCTCTCTCTCTCTGTCTCTCTGTCTC
>NW_022196909.1:24454644-24509497 GCF_008632895.1 Mastomys coucha
TCTCTCTCTCTCTCTCTCTCTCTCTCTCTCTCTCTCTCTGTATGTTTTACATGTAGAAGCATGAACATAAGTGTACCATTGCATCTGCAAGTGTTTGTGGGTCCATGAACATAAGTATGCCATTACATCTGTATTTGTGTGTGTATGTGTGTATGTATTTGCATGAACCTATGTGTGCCTTTGCACCTACATGTATATGTAGCATAAACATAAGTCGCCTTATTCTTTGAGACAGTGTCTCACTGGATCTTGAGCTCACCAATTTGGCTAAACCGCCTGGCCAGCAAGCCTCAGATATATATCCTCCTGTCTCCACAATGCCATGATTACATGTTCATAGTGCCATATCCAGCTCTTTACATTGGTTCTGGGGTCTGAATTCAGGTTCTCATGTGTGCAGGACAAGCACTTACCAACCACTTCATCATCTCAACCTTCTTTCTCCTTCATTACACACTTTGTTAACTTGACTCAGACAGCTATCCTTTTTATCAATCTCTACCAGGTTTGCTTGGTTTTATTGTTCTATCCCATGAAGCTTGTAGCATTAGATCAAGAGTTTGGTCTTGTCTCCTTCATTTGCACATACTCCTCTAAAGATATGATTGATTATTCATATTAGTATCCAACACTATTTCTATGTGGCTAATGTTCACATTTTTAACTCTAACCCATATATGTCTCTATATTCAAACACTATCTATCTATCTATCTATCTATCTATCTATCTATCCATCTATCTCTCTATAAACATGCCCTACTACACATGAACTTAGAAAAGAGAGTTCCTGCTTGTCCTCCTCAAACCTTGTTCATCAGAATTCTTTAGTAAAATTTAAGGTTATGCTAACCATCCAGGCTCAAGGCAGAATCAAGGCAGGAGCCTTCAGCTATCCTTGCCTCCCTTCCTACTACCACATACAGCTAATCGATAAACAAAACGTTTTGTTCTTGTTTTTATCCAACCTATAATGATAAAAATAACAACAACGTTAACAATGTTGTCAAAGGCCAGAGGAAAAGGATAGTGAGTTTTGTAACATTTGAGGAAAACTGGGCAATAAACACACACACACACACACACACACACACACAAACACACACTAGTTGCCAACATCAGGAGTGAGCATCATGCAGTAATTCTATCAAAATACTGAGCTATTTAATGCAATTGATAAATTCTTTGGTGGAAAAGTCCCTAAAATTAATAAGAAATATAAAACTGTCAAACAACGAAAACCTCTAACTAGGTTTTCAGCAATAATTGTCTTCACTGATGAATCTCTTCAAAGCAAAAATTCCATTCATATCTTTAAAACTTTTTATGAGGTGAATATAACTTTCAAGCCTAAGTTTCAAAATGATCATGTAAAAATTAGAAGAAAACCTTTCTTACGTATTGATTTTCAAAACTACATTTTAACAAATGATTTCTTTTTATATTGTCAGAATGCTGTAATCCAGGCCGAAGCCAGCAGCTCACAATGTATGAAGTCACAAGGACCGAAAGCAAGAGATAAACATGCCACCATCACTCACAGACAGCATGACTGTGCATATAAGTAAATGTGGAAATCATGCAAGTCACAGTGATACTTGATAAAAGGCCAGCATAAAAACTGTTTTATGTACCAACAAAAATATGAGGCAAATTTTATAAAGACACTTTTTATAACAGTTTTTAAAACATCAGTATCTCAGAAAAAGTAATGAATAACCTACAAACTGTACATAATAAAAGACTACAAAATTTTTGAAACTTAAAGATAAAATTAAATGCAGGCATATATCTCTCATATTCATATACTGACTAACTTAATGTGGTTTTTTTTTTTTTGGATCAAGTTTATCCTCAAGGTAAATTTAATTTTAGTAAAAATACAAGAAAATTTCCTGTGAAATTTATTGACTATAAAACTTATACAGGAAGACAAAGAGCATAGAATAGTTTAAGATAATGTTATAGGGAAAAATAATTGGATGACTTAAATTTTTAGAAAAGTATTCAGTGTAGTTTTTTTAAAAAAAATAAAACAGCTTTGTTAAAGTATTTGTGTTAATACTGACAGGTGGAGCAATGACCAGAATATAGGGTAATAGGTTAGACTCAAATAGTTGTTACTGACTTCTGACAGGGCTATGAAAAAAGAAAAAACATCAATGACTGATATTAATGTAGAAGAAGAGCAATTGCTGATCCTATTCTACTCCTTCAGCACAAGAGCATCCTCCAATGGCTATTCCTTTGCTTCAGTCTATAAACAAGTACACAATTACAAGCAAAGCGCCACACAAATCCTAAAAACAAAAATTCAAATATTGGAAGAAAAGAAAGAACAATGGTCTACTACCTTGATGTAGGCTTATACTTCTTAAACAAGACATTAAAACCATAATTCGATTCTTGAGATCACAGCACTGAAAGAATAAAACAGGGACACAGCATAAGAGGTGCTTCCAGCAAACAGATATAACAAAAGAGTCTATAATAGGCTTCTCTTGATGTCATAGAAAATTTTCAAATACCAGTTTTGGCAACATGAATTTATTATCATACAGTTGTGGAGAATGAGGCATGAGCCCGACACATTCCCTGACTAAACTCTTTGTGCCAGCAGGGCGTTCTCTGCTGATCTCCCTACAGAGGACCATATCTTCGCACAGTCCTGTTGCTGGCAGGATTCAGCTGCTTCCACCTGCAGGACTGGGGTCACTGTTTCACAGTGTGCTGAGAGCTGAGATCAAGTGCTAGCTTCTGAGGCTGATACAGCTCTTGGCTCGTGGCCTGCTTTCTCCATCCTCAAAGGCAGGGATAGTGGCTCATGTCTGCTGCACTGTATTTCTCTGATCCTTTCTTCAGCTTTCTTTAGACTTGGAAAGATTTGTAATTAAAATGAGCCCACCTGGATAACTCACAGAAATCTCTTCAACCAATGCCCACTAAATCACATCTACCAGGCCCCTTCTATCATATAAGTGATTTTATTCATGGAAATAAGGCATGAATATGAACATGGATACTGTGGACCTGCAGATCTTTATCTAGATCACTAATATAATATCTACAGGATAACATGGTTTATAAAGGTCATGTATTCTGCTCTACATGATTTTTTTTTGTAGTAGTAATACCATCAAACAAGGTATATATTTTACTTATTAAGAGTTTTTACATACTCACTGCAAACAGCTTTATGGTCGTAGAGATGTTGCACCCCAAGGTCCATATGTTTCATAGGCACTGAATTAAAAATAGTCAACCAAACAAATAGGATCTGTCAGCTCGACTATTTGGGAAGTTAAGGTCAAAGAATCTAAGCTGTTTACAGATAAGTTCAAGGCCAACATAAAAAGAGCAAAAAGGATTTGCTTTCTACTTTATGGTTCTTAGTGTGTATTCAGGGCCCTTAGTTCAGTCTCTTATGCCAAATACCAACCTATACACATACACATAGACACACACACATACACACACACACACACACACACACACACACACAGGAACACACACAAGACATAGGTAGGCACACTCATAAGGACATACATGACATACACCCAGACACTACACATATGCACACAGAGAGAGAGCATGAGAGAGAGACAGAGACAGAGAGAGAACACAAACAGCTCAGAGTAAGAGATACTCTCTGTTGAATGACTAGTAGAGCTCACAGAGATAACTGATAGGGTTGCTTTTCAAACAAAGTCCATATCTAGCTGTTTTCCAGAGGACATGTTAGAAATCTCAGCTAGGTAGTGTTTTCTCTTTTCTTTCATAACAAACTACTTGCTCTAAAATATTTGCCTATAAAAAGAAATAAAAATTTGCTTTTGCTCACTGAAGAAATAGTTAATGTGACAGGCCTGGCTTGTTTCATCAGAAGGATTTACTTATAGGATTGTCCTTTAAATTCCATTTTGCCATGTCAAATGTGTTCTTATTGTACCCTAGCAGATAAAAATATTTGTGTGGCCTCTTTGTATAACCATATGGGTTTCACTAAATACTGACATTCCTCCTGAAAGTCTGGAATTTTCTTCATGCTAGGCACTAGGCATGAAGATCCACCAGAAAAAGTCCAGGACCTTGATTTTTCTAACAAACTTCCTTTTTTATTGGATTATTTACATTTTAACTGTTATCCCCTTTCCTGGTTTCCCTCGTTCCCGGATACACCCTATCACATCCTCCCTCCCCTGCTTCTATGAGGGTGTTCCTCCACCCACCCACCCACTCCTACCTCCCTGTCCTCGATTCCCCTACACTGAGGCATCTATTGAGCCTTCATAGGTCTAACAAACTTACTTAACAGACAAAATGTGCCATGTATTGTTAGAATCTGATTACAGGCCTCAAGCCCAGCCATGTGACTTTATGAGCTGAAAACATTTGCTTGCTTGGGTTTTTGTTTTTCTGGACTTTATGCACAGAATCCACCTCTGTGAAGATTTTATTTGGTTTTCATTTTGGTTCAATAAATTTTAGTCATACAGTACATCTTTACACTAACCTTCCTAAGACAGAGAACAAAACTTCCTAAGAGTTTTAGGCCCAGAGAAACTAATAAAACTTGGAGAAAATACTACATCTTTGTTGTGAATACACCTTAATGTATATATGATTGTGCAGTCTTTTCTTTCTTTGTTTCTATCTTTCTTTCCTTCTTCCCTTCCTTCCTTCCTTCCTTCTTTCCTTCCTTCCTCTCTCTCTTTCTTTCTTCTTTCTTATTTTGTTCCTCTGAAAAACAGAACCTCTTAGTAACCAGGTTCTGGACTCTAGATGGACAGTTTTAAGAGACTACCCCTGCACCCTGTAGCCTTTAATAAGGAAGTATTGACTCAGCTGCCCCTGCTTTGGGGACTAAGTGGACTTCCATCTTGGCAGAGTGGTTGGTTTGAGCTATTCACAGAGACCAAGGAAACCCCACTCCAGCTGTCAAGAACACTATGACAGTAGTTGTGGCAGAAACCCAAGCTTCTGATCTTAGATAGATTTCCCAAAACGACTTGTACCAGCTCGTGGACACTTTGCATTGCCCAAGACAAGCATCATCAGTATCTACGAGGTGACCCTTCCAGTGGTTGTCCAGAAGGTCCCATTCATCCTACGTCTGTTCTCACTTGGGTTAGAAGAAAGAACAACATATTACATACTGACTCAACAAAATACCCTGTTACTGGCAGAAAAGAGATTGTTTGGAGGCATTGGTGGTTGGTATAAGCTTTATCTGTCACACCCTTCTAGCTATACATAATTAGCTGACTTCTCAGTCTTCAGACAATTCCAAGAGACCAACCTTCTTTAAAATACTCTGTGCTGTCATACTAGACCCCAGTAAAAGCTTCTTCCAAGTGACCATATAAACTAGCTCTATATGGTCTTTATGTTGATTGGGTTGCTGAGCTGAGAAGCAGCAGCAAAAAAAAAAAAAAAAAAAAAAAAAAGAAGTCAGTCCTGAGCATAGTGCTTTGCATGGTATGTAGGTATAAGCTGCGGGAATAAGAGCAGCTGAAAATAGGGACTATGGAAGTGAAGGACATGGACTCCTGAGACGGAAGAAGTGGAAGAAAACCAAGGCCATAGGAAAGTAGAAGCTACTCAGAGCTTCAAATGTGGAAGGCAAGAGAATCTGTGTAGAGCCCAACAGCTGAGAGTAGAGCTCTGGAGAGCCACTGGCCACTGACATTCAACAAATGAGCCTCTGACTTGAGTACCTAGATCCAAAAGTCTCTGACTTTGAAAACCTTGAACCATAAGCCTCTAAGTTCTCATGGCATAGCATCATAATCTATTAGTTTTAAGACCCAACCTATATGCCTGTGGCGCTCAATTGACAGAACTTCTAGCAGAAAGCAAGCTCTCTCTGGTGCTATAATTTCCAGCCAAAAATTGCAAAATAACACTTAATGATTTCTAACACTCCAAGTGAAATACCAAATCAAGAGTCATTGTGGGGACCTGGGACATACTAAAGTAATAATGTAAAACTTATTACAAACTCTTGTCATTTTGAAGAGTGACTCAAAGGAAAAAAAATGTCCAGGTTGCATTTTGAATGAAGAATATGTGGGCTCATTCAATAGAAAGAAATTGTAACAACAAAGACAGTAGACAGAGGTGTATGTGGGGGGGGTACCTAAATATCTATAGACAATAATTGATCAACTTCTGATCATCTGTACGAATGCCCACAGAGACAAGAAATGTATTATAAGGTGATGGGGGTTTAGAAATCTGAGGCAAATAGAAAATCAGTTCCCAGGTATCCAAGGACAATGAACATAAAACATGGCTGACTAACCTTACAGGGAGTCTTGGGGATATCAGGGTACTCAAATACTTTACTTTGTTGAGAATTTCATACATGTGTCGGGTCAAATATAATGATATCTACCCCTCATTTGCCCTTCCAGCTGCTGTCAATCATCTCTATAGTTTGTTCTCCATCTTTATGGCATTTCCTTTTATAAATAACTCTCTAGTTCCAATGTGTACTTCCCTTATGTGCATGAGTGTGGAGTCACTCACTAGAGCATGGCTAACCTACATTCTCACAAAGATGTTTTCCTCCCCTAGCAGCTTTTAATTAGTTCCTTAGTTAGGGCTGGAGCATAAAGTCCTCCTAGGCTTACATACTGGTATTTGTAACTGGTTTAAATTTGTGCAGGTCTTGTAACCACATCTGCAACAGTTATATAGATGGTGTCATGAGTGTACCTTCTATAAGTAGAATGTTTTAATTTTTAATAGAAGTCTGAATTTTTTGATCTTAAAGTATGTCCTTGTTTAAATCTTGACAGCAAACTGAAATATTTTTCCAAGCAGATGAGAGAGAGAGATAGAGATAGAGATAGATAGATAGATAGAGAGAGAGAGAGAGAGAGAGAGAAAGGAAGGAAAGAAGGAAGGAAAGAAGGAAGGAAAGAAGGAAGGAAAGAAGGAAGGAAGGAAGGAAGGAAGGAAGGAAGGAAGGAAGGAAGGAAGGAAGGAAAGAAGAAAAACCTTATCTGTGGTGGCTTGAATAAAAAAATACACCCATAGGCTCATAAGAATGGCAGTATTAGGAGATATGGACTTGTTGGAGGAAATGTGTCACATGGGGGTTGGAGGCTTTGAGGTTTCAAAAGCTCAAGCCAGGCCCAATGTCTCTCTCTCTTCCTGCTGCCTGTCAATCCAGATGTGGAACTCTTAGCTCTCTCTCAAGCACCATGTCTACCAGGACTAAAGCTCTAAACAGGAAATAAGCACCAATTAAGGTTGCCATGGTCCTGGTGTCTCTTCATTCTAATAAAACCCTAATTGAGACAACATCCTCTGTTCTTTACAAATTCAGACTCTTTCACGCCTAGCTAGGAAAATTCAGGAATCTATGTATTCGGTTCATATCATAAGATTTCAAACCCCTACAAAAAATAAAAACCGAATTTCAGCTAAAATGTTTTACAAAGATCTGGGACTCATTGCACAACCTAATCTCAGCAGCGACTCACTTTCAGGTAATACAGTTAGGAAAGGTTTGATATTATTACATTGGTTGGAAGGAATTAACAGACCAGAATGTCTGGAAATGGCAACCATTGCTTTCATAGAGATTGGTGCAAACAATAAGGTCTGCATTTCTTTGACTCAGGACACAAGTATACAAGTGGCGAAGCCCTTAGAAGAAAATCACTAATCCACCCTTAGTACAGTGTAACACTTTGAGATAATGTCATTTGATCACAGCAGGATTAGGAAAATGTGTTGTCACCATCAGTACAGAGGCAGCCAGGTGTCTTAAGAACAGATTCCAAATAACCATTCTTCCTACCTCATCTCTTCTTATGACATAGTTCCCTCTGAATGACCAGTTTGCCTTCCAGATTATTATTAAAAAAAAATGCCTCTGTGCAAAATTCGTTGTTTTTTGGTGGGCCCTCTCTAGAAGTTTGAGTCCTTTAAATAGGATTGCCTGTGCAAACCTGAGCTCACATTCTTGTTCATTGTGAATGTAATGTGATTCTAAATTGATCATTTGTTTTCTTGTCCAGAAAAAGCTGAAGAGGAGAAAGAAAAGCAGCTTAATCAGAAGGAAAATGGCTCCTGTCATTATCTGAAAGGCTCACAGTGATGATAACTGGGCTGGGCACCTCATTTCACTTGCCTTTCTTACTTGCAAGGTCATATTCCAATAACAAACTTCTCCTTACTAAAAATAAACCATTTGTCTTTCAGAAATTAACCAAATGTGGCACGGATCTATGGGAGGCATGGCTTCTTCCAGCCTGAAATCTCTAAGATAATTTCTTTTGAAGTTCTAGAGACATCTAAAATGCTCACGTGCACACATGGCCCTGCTTATTATGTACACTGCACATGCATGCACACATATACACTCAAGTACAGATAAACATCTGGATAAGAAAAGCACTTTATAACCTGCACTACAAACATATATTTTCCTCTGATGTTATATCATTTTTGTAAAAATGCATACCACTTTTTATGACCTTGATCTGAGTGAAAGCAATGTTTCAGAAAATGAATATGCATTTTGACTACTACTATTTTGTATGGTTCCACATGAGCATTTTCGTCTAAATAGGATATCAATTCTTCACTAGAGATAAGGGTTGGGGATTGAGCTTGGTACAGCTGAGTAATCTCAAGAGTCCATAGTTGATCCCAGTGTATCCAATTCCCTGGTATTCACCACACAAAAACCTTATATACATTCTGCTGTGGTCCTAGAGGCTGTTAAACAGTAGAATGGAAGCTAAAAATGAAAACAGACTTTTATATTTCACATTTTCGTTATCTTTACAGTAAAGAAGTTCCTAAATGCAATTACTGTATCTTAAAATTTTACCTGAATACTGTAATGTTAAGGACATTCTACTGATAATATAAAATATACTAATAAGAAAATTCCATTTTGTTAATACAAATAATACACAACAGTATTCGTTATTATGGTGCAAACACTTGTCCTATAATGCGTTTCCTGTGCTGTTTGATGTAGTGCATGAAATCTTTTTCTGTCTTGTCCATGCAATATAGGAAGGCTCCACAAGAGCCACTTTTAGACTTAAAGGAATGCATACTTATTCTAAACTATAAAAAAATTCGAGAATGTGGGGTAAACAATGAAATTAAATACAGCAGAGCCAAATTGTAGATCTGGTTCAGCTTCCAGCACCGGAAGTCCAGGGACACTCTATTTTTACTTCCCTGGAAGAGTTTATCGCAGTGAATATTAATTATATATTCAAATGTCTCTTCCTGGGATATGTGAAAAATAAGAGTCTGTATTAAGCAGCAATACTTTCGAATGGGGTTTTTCTCTGGGAATCCGGATATCAGCTTTGACCTTCAGTGAAGAGTGCAGTGGGATTTATGATGTTCAGTTAAATCCCCAAGCTTCCCCCAAAGACCTGCAGGGCCAGCTTGTTTACTGAGGTTTCACTTGGTGCAACTTGTTAGCCTAGCTTGACTCTATGAGCAGAGGGGCATAAAAGCCCAGCAGGGATCTTCTACTGAAACTTACATGTAAACTTGGTAGTTTAGATTCCGAGACTTTGTATCCCAGGGCAAATAATGGTCTGGTATAGCCTCTGTCTCTATTGGACCCCAGTACTTGAGAGTACATTTTCTCCTATTGTACCAATTTCCTGAAAAAAAAAACACACTGCCTGTTGATCCCAGTGTCTCCTTTCAAACATGTTTACAATAACTGATGCGTAGACTGATTAATTTTAAACATCACTGAAGATCCTCAGAGCATCAAAATAAGGCTTTACAATTCCTATTTCTTTTCTTTCCCATTTGGGGCTGTGATATCAACCCAAGACCCAGAGATTATTCATCAAAAATGGTGAGATATTATTCCATTCTATATTATAGCTAGGTGCTATCTTTATTATTGTTATTGTTGCTGCTGGTGCTGCTACTGCTGCTGTTGTTTCATTTATTTACATTCCAAATGTTGCATCCCTTCCTGTTCCCCCCTCCAAGAGTTTTTCACCCCCTCTCCTTTGCCTCTGAGAAGGCATTCCCAAACTCACCCTGAAACTGCCCACGCCCTCACCCACCCACCCACCCACCCACTCCCTACCCTCCCACACCCATTCCAAGCTCACCCACTCCCTCATCTCCCTTGAGACTTGGGGTCTCAAGTCTCTACCTGTAGAGACTTATCCTCTGCCACTGAGGACAAACAAGGCAGTCCTCTGCTACATATGTGCCAGAGACTAGAGACCAGAGACCAGCCTATGTATGGTAGCTTAGTCTCTGGGAGCTCCCAGGGGTCCAGGTTAGTTGATGCTGTTGGTCTTCCCATGGGATTGCTGTCCCCTTCAATCCTTCCCCTAACTCTTCCATGTATATATTGTATTTTACACCTATACACTGAGGCTCAGTAATTAAGGGCACTTGCTCTTATGGATGACTTATATACAGTTCTCACCAACCAAATAATGGTTCACAACCACCATGTTTCATGTTCTAAGAGTTACAGTGCCATCTTCTGGCCTTCTCAGACACCAAGCACACTTGTGCACATACACACATACTAGAAAAACATTTAATACACATTAAAAATCTAAAAATATCATGATAATATTAATAATGGGACTGGAGAGATGCAATGCTATTTCAGAGGATCCAACTTTGTTCCCAGTACCCGTATCAGGAACCCTGCAACTACTTGTTCCAGGTGGCCTACCACTATGAGGGCCTTCTTGGACACCACACTAGCATGAACTAACACACACTAAGAAGACACACCTAGTATATTGATAGATAAATATTAAACTCCAAAATTCTGATACATTTGATAATTCACTAGTTAAGAATGCTAGTTACTGGGAAATGTTTACTCCAGAATACAAAAAAAAACAAAAAAAAACAAAAAACAAAAAACAAAAAACAAAAAAACAAACAAAAAAACAAATAAAAAAAAACATATAAGTGTGTGAGAATTTGAGGGCTTAATAAAAACAGTCAATGAAGACTTGCCTCAGTTAAAAGCAGGGAGCCAGAGGAATATAAAAATCAAAGGCGATCTGTTTAGATGCTCTGGAGCAGGCTCATCAGTTCAGGGAGTTTGTTCTGGGAATGGCATGCCCTCCCCATGCTAGACTCCTGGTCCACTTTAGTGGGAAATGTCTATTCTACCTAGATTAACCGATCCCACCAGAACCCCTAGACTGGGTGTGGTGCATAGTGAACAATCTTGCCCGCTCAGTCCCATGCTTTGGAGCTAGTGGGGTATTCCAGAAGGCTGTTAATGAGAATCGTGATCTCTGCTTAGGAAAGGAGGCAGCTCAGACATTATAAGAAATGGAAAGCAACTTCCCACAGGTACATCTTGAACTTCAATTAACTCAGACGTAAAGATCAGTGATGCTTACATGGATAGAAGGGGAAGAGCTGTGAGAGGTTTTGGAGGAAGAGGCATGCTCATTTCCATCGCCATCTGACTTCTTCTTCAGAACACTTTAACAGATTGCCTGACAGATGCACTGACTGGTACGTAACATTTTGAGGAGTGGTGGTCCCTGCACTGTGGGCCTCTGCTTTTACCCATGTACTTCATAGATGACAGCGGCCACCAGAATTTAGGGTTGTATTTACCTGTGGTGTTTGTGTCCGTTTTTATATTCTCCCATACATTGTATCCTATCCACAGGTTCCCCTGCTTCCACTCTTCCCTGCACTTCCCGCTCCCCCTTGCCACATACACACCTTTCCCAGACTGACTCTCTCTCCATGTCCCTTCAGAGAAGAGCTGGCCTCCCAGGGACATCAAGCAAACGTGGCATATCAAGTCGCAATAAGATGAGGAACAAACCCTCATATCAAGGTGACCCAGTAGGAGGGAAAGGTTCCCAAGCACAGGCAAAAGAGGCAGACACACCCCACTCCCACTGTAGGAGTCCCATAAGAACACCACACCGCGCAGTCATACCATATACACAGAGGACCTAGTTCAGATGCACAGAGGCTGTGTGACCTGACCGTTGCTTCAGCTTCTGTGACTCCCTCCCTACAATCTATTTGAAATAAGAAGAATTTCATGTTTTAGTTATATATATATATATATATATATATATATATATATCCATTAGAAATTATTGTACTGCTTTTTAAAGGAATAGTGTGTTATCAGAATTTTGATGTTTTGTCTCTGAATACCAACTTGACTATAAGGAGGCCTGGGGTAGGGTTGAGTCAAATAAAGATAAGATTTAGCTGCCCAGTGCTTACCCACAGGTGACAGTATATCTTTCTATTGAGTGTTTAGTGTTTATGGTTATTACTAAAGGTATAGAAGGAAGACAGTGGGGCACACTAAAATATTCAGGTTGAGAATTGTTCACTGGGCTATTCTTTCCTGCTTATTGAAAAGCTCAAGCTTGGCCTGGGTAGACTATGGTCTTTCAATTCCCTTACACACGATAGTTCAAGATCCGTGCATGAGTCAGGATCCAGCTACTGAGAAAACAAAACAAATCGTCACCACTGAGTCAAGCCTTGGAAAGGGTCTTGGTGACTCACGCGCTCGAGAGAATTTGTTAAGTTCTTCAGTTCGCTGAAGCTCCCGAGGAGCAAGAGAGCTCCTCCCACCCGTGTTCATCACCCGTGTGATGGCTTGTCTGTATCCACTCAGCTCATAAAAGCACATTTCTCCAAGTCACTCCTGCCAACTACTTCTCGGAAGCTGGACACATCAGCATGATCCCTCGCCTTGCTTCACCTGTTGATGCCTAATAGGCTTGATGCTTCCATTATTTTCTGCCCGGGCCCTGCGTTTCCCGAACATCTTCCCTCCGGATGAGATCCTTAACCTTGGCTACCTCTTTCATCCTAGTTTGAATTTTCCGCGTTGTTGCCAAAGCTTAAAGTAATATCCTTATTGCACTGACTCTAGTTCTCATTCCTGCCCTTTCCCCTGCCATCTTAACCCTCAGCTCCGCCCCTTCCTCCCAGCGTATTATGAACGGATGCTATACTGGAGGTATTTCAAGCCCCCACCTGTAAGTTTGCTTCACGTGCCAAGTCACACTTCTGATTAAAAGTCCCTTTGATCTACGGAGTTTAGCTTTTGGGAATCATATTCATATCCCCTCCAGACTCTGATTTCAATTCTTTTGTATAAATACCTACCCAGTCAGAGTTCCAAACCATACCATAGTCCTATTTAACTTTCCTGAGGGCCCTTAAGGCTGTCTTCCACAGTGCCTGCTGCACTACTTTAACCCCACCAACATTATACAAATGTTCTAGTTTACACTGCGCTCTTAGAGTATAGTAGAAAGGTAGATTGTTTTTAACAAAATACAGTAAAGTAAATTCTTCTGAATTCAGCTTCTAATGCCCTGTCATCTTCTGCTTTTTCAGTGCCCAGTAGCAGTGTATAGTTTAAAGGGTTTTCTAGTCCAGTATTGCAGTCTGATATTTCCTGTCACTGCACTGCCCCTCTTTTCATTCATGAAAGGGTTTTATAAAGTTCACACTTAGAAAGCAGTTTTCGGCTAGAATAAGTGGTCTTTATGTCAAACGAGTTTTTAAGGCCCATGAAGCCAATTGAAGTGGTCTGTGCATGTCAGAAGCATCCCTCCCTGTCTTCCTCTTACTTCTGGATCAATGCAATACTGTTAGAGTGCCGCTCGCCCACTCCCCTCCGCCCCTCTTTCACTTCGGTCATCTCCATTTACAATGGTACTGGCACGCTGCCCAGCCTGCTACGCTGTTTCCTGACAACATTCTCACACTGATGCCATTCAAACCAGGTGACATATGAGTAGGAATGGGGGATGAAATGAATCAAATGCCCATGAGCCAGACCTCTAGAGAAGCTGGATGAAGGAGCCAGACATGAGTGAAGCCAACTTGTGAGTCACAAGCATATCTGAGGTTATCATTTGGGTTATAAAAGGAATGGTGTTCTGCTTACAGGAATTAAAGCTCGGATCTAATTGAATTATTGATTTTTTTTAACTCTAAAGAACTTCTGAAGAAATAAGTCAATTCGATATACTCCAGAAACTTATATATTAGAAGAGAAGAGAGACATCAAAGGAAATATACCGGAAGAAGCACTGTATGATTTAGGAGCTGACTGAGGATTGAAGAACAGTCAGGCCATAGTGTATAGCAATGACTCTTTTTAGGTAAGGAGAAAAAATATGCTTAGAATGTTTTCTAAATAATGCATGACAAAGGGAAATAGCTTTTACTGATAATCATTAAAAATATAGTCTTATTACTCTTCCTCATTAAAAATGTTCTATTTTACCACATGAAAACATCATAGCAGATATGGAGGAGAAGAATATAAGTGCACTAACAATTGCCTGGAAAAGGCCTTAAGCAACTCTGGGAGAATGTCTGCTGTGCTCATGAGGGTCAAAGTTCATGATGTGACTTCAGCTACACAGAAAACAAAAAGCTTATTCTTAGAAAGTTTACCATATCATCAAGAATGAAATAATTTTCACAGGGTCACGAAGGAAATCAAATTCCCACCACTTCCATTTCTCTTAACAGAAACTTGCAAATGTAAGCATTTTCTATATCTTTTTGTACCTGTAGAATATGCAGATACATGCAGATATAATGTAAAGTGTTTTTCTGATCTTGCCTGAACAACTTAAAAAAAATGATTTGATAAAATCATCTTTGTTTATTATATGCATTTAATGTCCTATTCCCTCCTACTTAACAAAGTAGTTTTCTTAATAACAGACAAACACTTTGCTTACAGTCTCAAAAATCATTCTTCTGTCAAGAATTCACTGAACTAGAAATGGGTTTATTTTTATGCATGCATAAATTATCCCAAAATGGATATGTAAAATGCAGTAATTATTGTAACTGATAATCCTGAGTTAAAGAGCAGCCATCCGCTTGTCCTTTTGCTTTATGGATATATCCCAGGCATCTCCTCGCAGATGAAGGCTTCAGCAAAGATCCAACTTCTCTCATTAGTACAAATGGACCCAGAAGTTGGGTTGTCCAGAGTAATGGAAGACTAAGCCAATAGTACAAACTTATGCTCAATAACATACAAGGATCCCGTACTACCTCATGACATATAGGAAACCTTTGACTCCAAGCACATTTCAACCAACTCCTACATTTTAAAGTTGTTCTCAGTGAATAGAATCTGCAATACTACCCAAAAAAAAATTTTGCTCACAATTAACACCAAATTCACATAACACTTTTAAGACTTACGTTTTCATAATAGCAAAGCCAGTCTACATATCAAAGAAGGGAAGCCAACAATTTCCCATGTCTACCAATAGAAACACACACACACACACATGTGCACACATGCACGCACGCACGCACACACATGCACACACACACATGCACACACACAACACAGTCTTTAACCTTAAACAGCAAAACATGCACTGTAAAACCAAAGGAACTCCTTTATATGTACTTACTCATAATAAACATTTACATCTTTTAGAGCAAAAGGGTACCAAAAATCTAAATTCATGACCTGACTGAATATTGCTTAATAGTTTTCTGCACTTGTGGACTAGATTGGATCTAAGAGTATATACTCCTTCCATGAGCAGAAAGGCATCGGATTAGAGGCAGCAGACCATTGTCGGGGAATGACTATCGGATATCAGTTAAGATTTCTTGTCACTCTCTGTCTCTCTGTCTCTCTCTGTCTCTGTCTCTCTCTGTCTCTGTCTCTGTGTGTCTCTTCTCTCTGTCTTTGTCTCTGTCTCTCTGTCTCTCTGTCTCTCTCTCTCTCTCTCTCTCTCTCTCTCTCTCTCTCTTCAATATGTTTTGTTCTGTGGACACCTTGGGTAGCATTCACTATTCATAATGTGGTCCACTCAGCAGTCAGTTTCAACTACGCCAAATCTAATCCTGTCGTAGTGAGAAGCACACACGATATGGAAACACTCTAAAGTTTGAGAAACTCTGTTACAGAGTACAGTCAGAAATGTTGAGGAGCATTCTTCCTTAGTTCAGGACCATAATATATTTCAAGACTTACTTCTGATGAACCCAGCTTGCCAAGGGAAAAAGAAATTCGACACATTCCCACAGGGAAGAAGGATGTGTACTTCCAATTCTGTTCCCCTTTTTAAGGAATGGGATGAAGGAATCAATATCTTTACAACCTCTAAAAAGTTTGGTATAGAAGACATTAGAACTTACCAGGAAACATGTATATGCTATGAGATCAAAAATGCACTTGAGGTCCATATGAACATGTTTGTTGATGGAGGGAGACACCTAGGATAGCATCCATCCTTGTAAATGCCAGCAAATGCCAATCCTACTGTTCCTACTTTCTTTTTTCTTTCTGTCATAGAACTGTGAACATGCTTGTCAAGAGAAGACAAAAGTCTAAGTAATTTCACTATATTCTGTACTTATAAGAAAAAAAATCTATTGGAAAATTTTAATTCAAGTTAAGGAAATCCCTACAAGCTTTCTGATCTACTGTAGGTATCTTCAGTTGTTTCTCTAAATTCACATTTATAACTTTTGTCAAAGACAAAAGAGTTAAAAGAGAAGACTTGACATGGAGTTCAGCCTCACCTTCACACACTTTCCTGTACTTCAGGTTACTTGTAGGTGCTAAATGCTAAAAGTATTATTATGAAAAACAAAACCAAAAAACAAATATGGCTACAGTTCTGCTCAGAACACAGCCTGTGTTGTGACACTTAATCTGGATATTCAAAGTAGGCAGGAGAGAAACACAAGACACTAAATTACCAAAGAACCCTGGTGACACTGTTCAGAGAGGAAGAAACCGTGACTGTGACATCATTTCTTTTCCACATGTCATTAAATTGCAGTAGTCTTTGTATGGGGCTAATTGTTAAAGCCAGGCTTACAGATGTTTAAATGTGTGCTTTGTAAAAACTCATTATCCTCAGCAGTAAAAAGTGGCCACAAGTTGGTGATATTGAGTGATTTTACAAATTCCCATGATTGAACATTTTATAAACAAAGTAAACTATCATCCCCACAAAATGTGTTGCCTTTAGTGCTCTACATTTGGTCTATTCATTAAGTCTAAAGGACTTACTGAAATGTGCAGATTTTTTAAAGGCACATTTAACTGTAAACGGCTACTAATGTGATTTCTAAGGAAATCATAAAAATAACAATAAATTGCAAGGCACAATGACTATTTACCAAAAGATAAATAAATCAACCATAGTGATTAATAAAAAAAAGAGAGAGAAAGAAAAAAACAGCAAGCATGCCCTTTGAAAAGCAAGTGTAAGCTTTAAGCTCAGCATAGCGTACGAGATTAAAAATACATTCAAATTTTTTAGTTAACAAAAAAGCCTGGTGTCCTCCCAAGGGGAAACTTGTGACAGTGTCACATGTTGGTTTATGTAATTTGCTATATTTGGGTGCATAAGTGTAGACGTTAGTATGGTCTGGGGTCTTTCCAAAGTGAAAATAAGACTTGATACTTCAAGTGGTCCACTGAAAACATTTCTGAAGATAGCTCTGCCTTTAAAATGTTTACATTAGACCACGCTCTTAGCACTGAGATGATAGAGAACTATTTTTGACGATGAATGCAAGCATGTATGTAGACGTCTGGAGATTCTTCTTTCTTAGATTTTATGTTTATAAATGGTATTGAGATTTTATTTGGCACATCGCTTAAAATATTTTGGAAGATTCTTTTCAAAGCTACCTCATAATCATGTTAAATGAAGCAAATCATTTTTCCCTCACTGGGTAAATTTTATTTTTAAAATAGCAAGAGTTGTTCAGATCTAAATCTGCTCAATTACACTTATAAACCATGAGACTTTAAAATTAGCCTTCAAAGCTATGATTTAAAATATACTCATTTTATAATAATGCTTACCAACCAATGTCAAGGTCATTTTTGATTTTACTTAATGATGGTAATGTCAGACTATAGTAATTTGTTTTAATAACTAATGAGCTACTAACTCATATTAATTCATGCAAAAATCATGGGACTGATATAGTAATTGGTTTAGTTGATAATATTTTCCTCTAGATTCAGATTTTAGTAATAGAATTAGAACTAAAATCTATAATTCTAAGCCGGGCGGTGGTGGCACACGCCTTTAATCCCAGCACTTGGGAGGCAGAGGCAGGTGGATTTCTGAGTTCGAGGCCAGCCTGGTTTACAGAGTGAGTTCCAGGACACCCAGGGCTATACAGAGAAACCCTGTCTTGACAAACCAAAAAAAAAAAAAAAATCCATAATTCTAGCTTCTTTTTACTGTATATTTTTACTATATATATAAATATATATATATATGCATATGACTGTGCATAGTCATATGTCTATGCATGTGGATGTTCCGTTCATATGTGTCTGTGTGTGCAGATTTGGATACACATGTGTGTGCATTCACAACTGTACATGTGCTGTTGATAGATAGGCAGGTGTGGGTACACACGTGTGCATGTAGGTGGAACAGCTATAGGATGACTTGTTCCAACATAACCCTCAGGAGCACTATCTACCTGTTCTGACACAAGATCCTTCATTGACCTGTATCTTACTGATTACCCTAGACTAGATGGTCAGTGAGCTCCAGGAATTGTCCTGTCTCTGCCTTCCAGGGATTACAAGCATACTCTACCATGCTGGGGATTTTCACATGAACTCTGCAGATAAAACTTAATTCCTGAGCTTGCATGACAGGACTTTATGGACTGCGCCAGTTTCTACCCCGCTCACACTTCTTTGGCTAAGTGAAGAAGGTCCTAGTACAGAGCTGTTACTCAATAAATGTACACCAAACATGAGAATGCCTGTTAAAATTATTAGACATTTTGGCAAAATTCACATAATACTATGGTCTACTGCATACAACACTGTAACCAACATTCTGTATTAACCTGATAGAAATAATCTATCCAATTTCAGTAGGAAATCGTATTTTTCCCACCAAAAGTACAATGCCAAAGCTATGGTTATACCAAATCCTTTATGCAAGCCAACGGTGGTGTCAGACTAAAAATAGATAACCTCAGCAGAGAATTCAACCTCCACATGACGGCAAACACACAGCAAGCATCCTATCAGGCACATGCTTTCCATAGTCTCAAATTATGTACCGAGATATTTTTCAAAAGATATACTTGAATCCAATGTTGCAGCCTCTAAGTTCTTTTTTGTGTGTGATATTTCCAGCATTATTATTATTATTATTATTATTATTATTATTATTATTGTCATTCAATAATATGGGGTGCCATAGCAGCATAGACATGAAAAAGACAATTAATAAATAGAATATTATGAAACTGAAAAGCTTCTGCACGGTAAAGGACATCATCTTTTGAACAAAATTGCAGACAGCAGAATGGGAGAAGATTTTTACTAACTACGTATCTGATAGAGGGCTAATACCCAAAATATATAAAGAACTCAAAAAACTAGATACCAAGAAATAACCTAATTAACCTATTTAAAAAAAGGAAATACAGATCTAAACACAGAATTCTCAACAGAGAAAGTCAAAAGACTGAAAATAAGCATTTAAAGGAATGCTCAACATCCTTAACATCCGGGAAATGCAAATCAAAGCGACTCTGAGATTCTATCTGACACCTGTCAGAATGACTGAGATCAATAACACAAGTAACAGCTCATGCTGGTGAGGATGTGGAGTGAGAGAAACACTCATCCATCACTGATGGGATGGCAAATTTGTGCAGCCACTGTGGAAATCAGTATAGAGGGCTCCTCGGGAAGATGGAAGTCTATCTACCTCAGGACCCACTCTTGGGCACATACCCAAAAGATGCTTCATTCGACCACAAGGACACTTGCTCAACCATGTTCATTGCTATTTTATTCATAATAGCTTGAAATGAGAAAAAAAATGAATGTCTCCCAACAGAAGAATCAAGAAAATATATATTTACACAATGACATCATGAAATTTGCAGGCAAATGGATGGAACTAGAAAAAAAAAGTCATCTTCAGTGAGGTATTGCAACTCCCTAAAGACAAATATGGTATGCACTCCTTTATAAGCTCGTAAAACTACTTAATTCATTTCAAATTTTCTGATATTATAGATTTATAAATAACATATATAACATTTACATACAGAAAGATATACATGTATGTACATAAATAACATGTACCATGCTATTTATATATATAATGCATATACTATGTACTTAGAATATACTACAGATTATGTTATCTATAAAATGTATATAGCTTATATAGCTTATAACTTAAGTATAGATCCACATATGGGGTTTAAAGTGTATAGCACAAAGCAGTAATTGTATGAAAATAATTAAAATCATTTGATCATCTAGAACTCAAGTATACATGGGAAGAATATGTCTCAGAACAAACTGAAACTTAGTTTCTTAAGCATATGCTCTCCAAAAACCATATTTGGCTCCTAAAAGAAATATTACACTTTTAGAAAAATAAAAAAAAAACACAATTTAAAATATTCAAAAATTTAAGACTCCAAAATCTTTAGCAAAGGGGTAAAGATTTCCAGACATAGGCATATAAAAAGACTTACTGTAGCTCCAAAAGCACAATAAAAGAAAACAGAGAATTGGAAAATGAGATTATAGGAAGTTAAAACTGTCCTTTGCAAGCATAAAAAAAGAGTCAAAATTACAGAGAGGGCTCACAGAATGGGAGGAAATCTCTACCTAACACACTTTCAACAGATGGTCAATGAATGGTAACAGTTGATCATCAACTGATTTAAATAATACCAACTAATTTAATAAGTGAAAGACAACCAATGTACTAAACAGAAAGTTCTTAAAAGAAGAAATATTAATATCTAATTAATATTTTGTGCTTAAAATCCTTAGTCATAAAGGAAATGCAAATTGAAAATACTTCCCACTACATCTGAGTCAGCTAGAATGACTATCAAGAAAAAAGAATAACAAATGCTGGTAAGTATGTAGGAACCAAGAAATTCTTACTCATTGCTGGAGGGAATGTAAGCCTGTGTGGCTATTATGCACATCAATATGGAAGTCCTATTATGGACTTCCTACTACGCACAATGATTTATTGCTGCACCATTTAAAGTAGTTAAGAAATGGAGCCAACCTAGATTCATCCATGAACAAATGAATGAATAAAGAAAATGTTTCATGTGTACACAGTAAAACTTTATTTAGCCATAAGGAAAAATAAATTATGGCATTGTTAGGAAAACAGATGGAACTGAAATTATATTATATGCAGTAATGTAATTTTTCCAGCTAGGCTGTGAAAGGCAAATCTTTAACGTGTTCTCTCAGATATACATCCTAGATCTTAACATTTTTATACAAGTAAAGTGGTAGATGTAAGCTATAAAAGTAGAAAATGGACCATGAACTTGGGGGACCGGAGTAGAATAAGAGAGAATGGGGACACATCAACAGTAACAAAGTATCAATAAAATATCTTAGTGTAATTCATTACCTTTTGTTCTAATTTGTTTAGAAAACTAATTAAAAAACATTTCTTATCAGAGATTTACTTCTAATTCCAGATTTTATTAGCACATGACTGAAACTAACGTCTTTTCCCAACAGAGTGGCTTTCAAACTAATTCAATATTAAGGGTCAATAAATGCCTCATCCCTAATTATCAAAGTTGACTCTTTTCATTCTGATAAAACAAGACACAAGGTAGCATCCATTTTATAAGTTCTACTGGACCTTATGAATAAGAGTCAATGTATCAAGCTAGCCAAAATCCCAGCATGGGCTGGGGTGGATTTGACTGGAAGGAATGAGGCATGGATTTGACCAAAACACATTATGTGCATTCATGAAATTATTAAACAATAATAAAAATTTGAAAAAAGTCAAAGTTAACGCTATTGGATTGTATGTTTTTAAAGAGATGTTAACACTAATGTAGTGAAATTTCCTCTATTCCTTCAAAGCAAAATACCCGACTCACAGAAATAATAAATGTGAATTTTGGCAGTGGCTATAATTTATGACTACAGTTAGTCTAAGTGGGTTTTGTTTGTTTATTTGTTTATCAGTTTAACAAAATCTCTAATTCTCTAAATCCTGAAGCAAAAGAAAGCGATCAAGGTTATATTCTGTATACTATCTATTCCTTCAAAGGAGGTGATATAGGGCAATCACACCAAGGCGAGTAGGAGATTCACCATCCAAAGAGATCTTTCTAGCAAGATTACAAATCCCACAGGGAGAAATAAGATCAACAGAAATCATGAGAAAGGAATTACTCTAATCTTTCTTCAGAGGCTTTGGTAAGAAGGAGCTCAGGCTTCAAAGCACTCTACCTGAAAAAAAAATTGGATGACAACCCAATTTCAGATCACTTCAACTGCTGCCTATCTATAGAACTCCAAAGCTGAATCAGATAGAACTATCTGATGTGTGTGTCATCTCCAATTTTCTGTGGTAGGCATTGAGTGTTTGAGAAATAATACCAGACAGACTGGGCACCAAACTATAATTTAGAAAAGGTCCTACATAGGATAGAAGCAATCCTGAAGGAGTGAGAAAATGTTCACAGTTACAGATTGAAGGCCTGCCAAACTATCCTGGACATCTTGTTATTGTGCTTCAAGCATTATTAGAAGTCAAAAGGCCTTTGAGATTTAGCGAGTACAGGACTTCTACCTCCTGGTAACCCATCCCAGCATGAAGTCCTATTTCTTTTTAATAATCTATATAACTTACCACAAGTTTTCAACATTATATATTCTTGATAAGAACCAAGTAAGACATGAGCAATACTTTCAAGTCTGAAAAGCATTCATTTTTCTTTTGTATTCATTCCCTTTGTCTTAAAAATATGGATAACAAGCCAAATCTTAGAGATATATCCAGACTTCTATTGTGTTTCAAATTGTGGGAAATTTTTCTCATCTTGTTGAGTATTAAAAATATCTTCTAGCAGCATTCATGCCTGCTTGCTCATGTGCTCAAATTTTTTTGTTGACATCTGGAATATTTCATTCTGACTTAAAGTCATTGCCAAGAATGACTTTTCCATTTACACATATCCCATAGAATCAAAATGTCATGTTGATTTAACCTCATCATCTTTCAGATGATATTTTGCAGACTGTAGAAATTTGGATAACAATTCTCATTCTAATGTCTTATTTTTCTAGGTACTACTATGACTAGAGAGACAGGTTAACAAAATAAAAAGGCTGCAACACAGATTTTTATTAATATTTGAAGTTTATTTCAGCTTTATGATAAAAAATCCATGTTGGTCTGACATAATAATTATTTTAATTACCTGTCAACTGATAAATACCTTTGTCAAACACAAAATATTATAAACTATTAATCCTATGTGTATGTGTAGTCATCAGCACCTCCACATTTAATATTTTTCTTTGTGTGTTTATTTTATGTGTGTATGTGTGAGTGTACCTACATTATCACGCATGCTGGGAATGCAGGCTGAAGCCAAAGGAGAACTTTGGGGAATTGTTTCTCTTCTACCACCTTGTACACTTCAGGGAATCAACTCACGTCATCTAATTTGGTGGCAAGGCCCTTTATCTGCTGAGCAATCTTGCCACCCCTCTAGAATTTTCTTTTTGAATTTATAGAAACCTACTCAAAAAAAGAATTTGCAACATCCATTAAGTTACTATACAATACATTTATTAATTTTCCCTTTGTTTGAGATAGTATTCCGTTTGCTACATAGAGCAGCACTGATCTCAAAATCACTGAGATCTACCTGCCTACCATGCCGCTCAGTATTAATTTGTGGATCAGAAGCAACCAAATCCACCAAGTAAGACTTTAAAAGACAAACACTAAAGCAGAAGTAATTATTTTCTAAAGAATTTTCCTAAAGCAAAATAAACATTTTTATTTTAAAATCTTTTAAAATATATTAAATTATTTCTGACCCCAGCCTCTAAGCATGTTTTAACAATTGTTTAGAGGCCTAGGGCACCATTACATTCTATCAAAACAGTAGGCCCCAATTAGCCTATTTGGAAAGTTTTGAGTCATAGTTTTCATTTTAAATTACTTTTTTAATAAAGACATCTGTGGAAACCATTCTTTCCAAATTTAAAAATCTCAGAAAAATGCAAATTAAGAGATAACGCAGAGGTGGATTAGGCAGAGTTCCTCATGATCTATCTTTAACATAACAGACTAAGATTCTTCCCCTCGGAGTGGTCTCCCATATGGCTAATGTTTGGATAGACAGGATAGAAGCAGAAATGGACCCTCATTCTTTATGCTCTGGGATAAATGAGAAATAAAACCTTCAAAAGTGGAGGGCGGTGTCAAATGGAACATAGGATGGTGAGATCCACTGCCATGACCTGGACTCATCTCTAGGCAGATAAATTTTAGGCAACTAGATTTGGAAAATTATTCCTTCAGTTTATCACTCTTTACACCTACCAACTGCCTCAGTTAGAATATCAGTCCTCTATCCAGCTGCTGGGCTGACTCTTGTCCTGACTCGTTCGTCCTAATCACACCACTGAGTGAGCAGTCCTTCCAGTTCTAGTTTCCAAACTCATTCTTTCGCTTGAGCCTTTCTATATACTTTCCAGTGACCCACACAAGGTAGAAGCTCACAAGTTCTTTCTTTTCTTGTTTTTTGCTTATGAATGCTTCCCTGTGTGTATGTGTGTACACCATGTGTATCCGGTGCCTGTGGAGGCCAGAAAAGGGCACCAGATCCTCTGGGGCTGTACTTACAGACCATTGTGAGCCACCATATGAAGCCTGGGAATTGGACGCTTGTCTTCTGGAAGAGTTACTATGCAGGTGTTGGAAGTAGCATTCTTGTCTTCTGGAAGAGCATCCAGTGCTCTTAGCCGGAGAGTCATCTCTCCGTCCCAAAGCCAACTATTTTCACAGTAGTCAAGAAGCCTCTACGTAATTTTTACTTCAACTCTATTATTCCTCTAGTGACTTATTCTACCATTGTAGAATTGCCCAATGATACTGGCACCTCAGTGGCCCTCCAAATTTCATTAAGAAGCTGACAGCTCAGGAAGGTAAGGCCTCTGCTAAAATGCTCTTCCGCAGGACTCCTGTGATCCACCATCTGTTTTCTTTATGTCTTTATACACATAGTGCCTCAGAAAACTTTCTTTGAACACTTTGTTGTTTATCATGCTTCTTCCACAAGGCATGTATAATTGACTATGTACATTTTGGGTGCTATAATTTCAGCCTCTACCCATGTGATACAGGTATGTGGCTTCTACAAAGACGATCATATCCTAGTCAGTGCTTGACCTAGGGATTTATAACTTATATCCAAATGCTTGTACAAAAATTGGTTAGCTTTACTTTGACTCTTAAAGTTTTTCCTTAGATTTATGAAATAAGATTTACAGAAAAATTAATAACACATACTTATCATTAGTTTCTCTATCACATATTTTCCCATTTGTCTTAGAAAAATATATGAACGCTATTCCTAAAATAAAATAACTTTTCTACATCAAAATGTCTGAAAAAAATGTAGCTAGAGTGTTAATCAATACCAAAATACACAGTTGACAGCACATTGGAATTGGGTACCCTGAACTGTAGCCAATCATGGATGTTATCAATTTTGTCCTTAAAAGCATTTAAGACAAGTTTGCCAGCTGTCATGGCCAGACTATAACTTTCCTTCTTGTCTTTTGAACCATTTAAAAATCTCATTGGATTTCATTTTATTAACAGGTTAACAAATCTATTACACTCCAGTGGAGTACTATCGACTAACTTTGAAATATTAGCCACTCACCTTGTGGTACTCTGTAGCACTGTTTTCCAGATATCAGAATCACAGCTGATAGGTGTTTTGTATAATATGATTGTCATTTAACATATCTTAGAACAACCATATTCTATAACTGTGTATGTTCACTTTGTAACTTGTACAGTATAGTAAATGTTAATTGCTATAAAAAGTGGGGAAAATGGCTTATTTATTTCTGAAAGTCTAAACAGATAATGTGAACATTCCAGAATGTTTATAAAATAAATAGGACTCATTTACCTTAAAAGGACAAAAGTTTCAAAATCCTAGAGAATATCTTATAAGCAAATCTTACTTAGGTCATCCAGAGATGGAACAGTGCTTAAATGGTAAATTGATTAATAAAAGTGAAGCATTAGGTTTGTTCTCAGCATCAGACCAAGAAAAATAATTATTCAAGTCAACATCTTTGGGAATAAATAAGATAGTGTTGACTTGCCTATGTTAGTCAATGTATCTATCCTCGAGAGTTGGTATCCAGAGAGACAGGAAAGAAAGCCTGAATAAAGTTAAGGTAAAAGGATAAAAAATGATTCTTTTTTGTAAGAATGTTTAAGACACTAGATATGTAATGATTACAAACTTCAAAGAAATGTCATCTCAATACATAATTTGAAAAATAAATATACATGAAAACTGTGTAACCAAAGGAGAATTTCCATTTCAAGAAAAAATTTGATAATAGCCCCTTTTAAGTAGGATTTAAAGGTTTTTTCCCAGAATTTTATGTACCTTATCCTCAGTCAATATAGGGTTTACAACTGATGTATAGATTTTAATTCAAAATTTAAAAATTTAGTGAATTAGCCTTAATACAGTGGCATAATCTTGAAATAATTTTGTACTCTAACTAGACTTATATTATGAAAAATATTTAATGATCAAGGTTTTTATTCTTCAAAAACAATAAAATAAAATGAATAAATATTATTTCTAATTATTACTAAATTTTAAAAAACACTTTTCAAAAGTCTATAATGCAAATGAATGAAAGCATTCTCTGTACAATCAGAAGTTAAAGAGCCTTTTCAAATGTTACTTTTTCTGTTTTGTTTTTGTTTTTTTTTGAAAATACCTTTGAAGTCAGTTTCTTTCGAAGCAGTTTCACAGCAAGCCACATGAGATCAATCTGTCCTTAGATATCTTTTTTTGAAGCTTTTTTTTTTCCCTCTAGAATCGAATACAATTTAATATTTTTCACTGTGGAATAAAATCTAATACATATTTTATGTGAAAAGAAAAGATTTCTTTTACCCAAAAAAGGTATTTCTTAAGGTAATTGAAATATATATTTGAAGACATAAGCAATGCACTCAAGAGAAATTAACTTAAGTATTTTCTCTAATTATAACAATTGAGGAAGAATAACCAATTTATACTTACTGATGGCATAGGGCTTAAATAAACATACAAATATTAAATAAATTATATTTTAAATAAGGCTTAATACATGAATATTGTGAAGCCTGATACTAAATATTAGTTGCATATAATTGCAATAATGTTGCTGGCAAATAATTTTGCATAATGAAAGTCTTTAAAAATAAGTGTGACTCTGAAATATTGAATGAAATTTATGTTATACAAAAGTCAAAGGATCCACAATGAAAATTCAACTACAGATGAAAGGGGACGACCACACCACTAACTTATCTACCAAAATATTTATATATGTTCAAGGATATGGCAGACAAGGAACAAAGCATGACTGAAAAAAGTGAAAGTGTGCCCTTTTTGCTACTGTAAACCATACTGAACCTACTGAGTTTCTGATTATGTACCTTTAATGTCTAACATGTGGGCAGAAACTCAGCATTTAATTACCATTTTAGCTGCAGAACAGCAAATGTTCAATTCTTTGTAAACTTCTTAATGACTCATTGAATGCTACCTAAATTATCTGTAATGTGTAGCATATCAGCGATGTAGGGATGACTGTAATTGAAAATATCCAATTTCTCCCAGCATCCAACTCACTGGGATAAAACTGGAAACTATCTTAATCTCTCTCTCCCTTCCCCCACATCTCTCTCTCTCTCTCTCTCTCTCTCTCTCTCTCTCTCTCTCTCTCTCTCTCTCTCTCTCTCTCTCTCTCCCTCTCTCTCTCTCTCCCTCCCTCCCTCTCTAAGAACCCTCTAAGTAGTCACTGTAATAAGTGTCATTCAGTCCTAGCATATGACTGATCTCTAAAACATTACCACAACTAGTACCCAATTTAAACTTTAAGTAATTCTATTGTTCCTCTGCTTCTGTCTGTGATTTGAGAAGTAGATAAACAAATGCAGACCTGTGAACAGACATCCCAAGTTAAACATCCACACTTGACGTAAGGGGTGTGGAGATGCTTTGAAGAATGCTAAATAAAGAATACATTTATCAAATCCAATTTTTATAGACAGATTCTGAAAGTATTTGTTAAATGAAGCAATAACTGATAAAATTACATATATATATAAACACACATATATGTCTGTGTATAATGCATATATGTTTTATGTAGACACTCCCACATGTACTAAAGAGGTCAGCTAACTAAACACTGTTGGAAAATTCCACCAGGCCTCAAAATAGCTTAGGCACCCTTCCCCTCTGGAAGGGAGAGGCTGATTATATTCCTCAGAAAGACCACAGGGGGGACCAACCATTGGCCATAGGCAGAAAAAAAAAAGTCACACTGTTCTGCCAATCACATTGTGCCTAGTGACTGTTACTTTCTTCTACCCCTGAAAACTGTATTAAAAACTGGCTGAATGGGCTGTCTGGGGTCGTGGCCTCTCCTTTGGATTCAGAATGACCCCAGTGCACTGGAACAATAAAATCCTCTTGCTTTTGCATCATTCCCTAGCTCCCCGTGCTTCACTCAGTGGGGGTTCCCAGTAGCTAAGGCTCATTGGAGTCTTACATTTGGTGCATTTGGACAGGAATCGACCACCTATAGGGATACACCAGAGAATGGTGAATTGGAGGAATGGCTTGAGCAGGTACCATGGTTCTTCTCTGTCTCAATGTTTGTCAAAGTCTGAGTCTGTAAGTCTGACTGAACTTTTGGTTGGCTTGCAAGCATGGGGGGAAGGGGAGACTTAGAGACACCATGGTGTCTGGTACAGTCAAGTGCGGCAGGCAGACATGCCTTAACATCATGACTTGGAGCCTGGAGGATGCTTCAGGCTGCCGGGAGGGAGTAGAGAAGACTCTGGTCCTTTTGAAAACAGCAAGATATTATTGGCGGGAGCCAAGCCTTGCTATTACCTGTTTTTTGTGTCCATGGAAGGGGAGAACTATCTGTAACTGCACCCATGGAAGGGGAAAACTGTGTGTTGATTGTCTTTCAATGTGTTTGCTGGTGTTGGTTATGGTGTTGGTTATCTTGTTCTGTGTTCTTGGACTTGAACTGATGACATTTTTGGACATTGAACAGACTGAATCTACCCATTAAACATTCTAGTTAACCACTGGAGGAAAAAAAAATACTTGTCAGTAGTAGTAAAAAAGGGGAAGTTACTTACTCTCTGTTTCTCTGAGAAACACCTTCAGGGTAGAGTGCAGAGGTATCTTTGACTTGCAGGAGATCAAATCAGTAAAGGAAAGTTTTTAGTCCAGGATCCCTCGGGCACTCAGACCAAGTGCCTTATATAGTCACCTGAAAGAATCTAATAGAGGACCCCCACTCATGGATAAAAGTCTTTCTTTCCCCAGCACCCACTTCACAGGTTCTGGCTGTCAGGATAAAGGAAACATGTGAATTCAGTCCTGAGAAGAAGTCGATCCTCCAAGACCCTTCAATTGTGGACCTGTTGCTCCAAGACTCTCCTCCTCCATGGTCCCACCAGCATCAGCGGGTTTCCTCTGACTGAACCTGACTAGGACTTTAATACAGCAGAAGGTCATGGGCACCTGAAGGTCTACCACCAGTTTCTGTTGTCGGGTCTCAAGGGGACAGCATGACAACCCACCAGTTTAGCCAAGGTTAGACAGGGATCAGATGAGTTGCCTGCTGCCTTTCTAGGGACTCATGGAGGCATTCCATTAGTAGACACCCTATGACCCCAGCAGCAAGGAGCACAAAGCTACTGTGACTACGGCTATTATAGTCCAGGCTAGCAGAGATATCAGGAAAAAGCTTCAGAGGCTAGAGGGACTACAGGATAAGTCTTTGAGGGATTTACTGCAGGTTGCTGAGAAAGTCTACCGTAACAGGGAGACTGAGGAGGAGAAGGAGCAGAAAAAGAAAGAAGGTGAAAGGCAGATGAGAAAGAAAGAAAAGTGACAGGGAAGGGATTTACAGAGAGTCCTGACAACTGTAGTTAGGGAAAGCAGAGAAGAGAGACAGAAAAACCCCTTGAAAAGGACCAGTGCGCTTATTGCAAGAAGAGAGGACACTGGTCCAGAGAGTGCCCTAACAAATGGAAGCCAGGGGTGGGAAATCCCAGGCCTTGGGAAAAGGGCTCCCAAACAGCCAAGGTGTTAGCCCTGGGGGAAGACAGTGACTAGGGAGGATGGGGTTCGGGCCCCCTCCCCTAAACCAGGGTGATTCTGAGAGTGGAAGGGACACCCGTTCAATTCTTGGTGGACACAGGGGCTCAACACTCCGTCTTTCTCCAAGCTGATGGCCCCATTTCCAAGGAAAGAAATCCTGGGTCTAAGAATAAGAAGCCACTGGCACCAAAATGTATTCATGGACTACCCAAAGAACAGTGGACCTAGGTATGGGGTGGGTAGCCCATTCATTTATGGGCATCCCAGACTGTGGCTATCCTCTGTTGGGGCAAGACTTACTCTCCAGGATTGGGACTCAGATATACTTCCTGCTCAATGGGCTGCAACTAACTGGCTCAAAAGAAGAGCCCATAGGTAGAGGGAAGACCTCTCCAACTGACCCCTGCTGAGAGCTGAAGCTACCTGGTTTACAGATGGGAGCAGTTTTCTCCATGAAGATCAGAGAGGAGAAGGTGCTGCTGTGGTGGATGGTACAAATGTCATCTGGAAGGGACCTCTACCTCCAGGCACATTGGCACAGAAATCGGAGCTTTTTGCCCTTACCAAGGCCTTGGAACTTGGGGCCAGCAAGAAAATTAACATCTACACGATAGCAGGTATGCATTTGCCATAGCCCACATCCATGGGGCTATATACTGAGAGAGAGGACTGTTTACATCAGAGGAAAAAAGAAATAAAAAACAAACAGGAAGTCTTAGATCTCTTGGATGCCCTGATGAAACTGGCAACTGTGAATATCATTCATTGCCCAGGACATCAGAAGGGAAGAGATTCAGTGGCCTGAGGCAATAACCGGGCAGATCAAGTGGCTTGAGAAGTGGCTATGGAGGAACCCATCTTGGTTATGGACCTGCAAGAGATACCAGCTGGGAAAAGGGACTGGACTAAGGGATGGCCTCACTTAAAATATACTAAAGAAGAAAGGACTCAGATTGCCAGCAACCCTACCAACTATTACCTAGAGAAGGAAGGACAATGGTGCATACATGGAGGGAGAATTATACACCCCAGAAAGCAAGCAAAAGACTCACTAGACCAAATGCACAGATGGACTCATTTAGGAGATAAGAATCTTGTCCAAGCAGTTAAGGGATCTAAACTATATATAATGGACCTCAGGTTCTGGGCCAGAGAGATAGTAGAAAAGTATAAAGTATGCCAGCAAGTGAATGCCTATGTGGCTAGGAGTAAACAGGGCAGAACACCTAAGGGAGAACAGCCTGGAGTTTCTTGGGAGGTCGATTTTACAGAAGTTAAGCCTTGAAAATATGACTTAATACCTCCTAGTGTTTGTAGATGCTTTCTCTGGATGGGTTGAGGCTTTCCCCCACCAAGCAGGATACAGCTACCATGGTAGCCAAGAAGATATTAGAGGAAATTTTCTTGAGGTTCGACGTGCCCAAGGTAACTGGATCAGACACGGTCCTGCTTTTGTCTCTAAGGTAAGTCCGGGATTGGCAGAGGTATTGGGGACTAATTGGAAGCTCCATTGTGCGTACCATCCCCAGAGTTCAGGGTAGGTAGAGAGAATAAACAGAACCCTAAAAGAGATTTAACTAAATTGTCCTTGGAAACTGGTACTGACTGGGTGGTGCTCCTTCGCTTAGCCCTGTTCTGAGCCTGGAAAACCCCCCTATCATTTCAATCTTCCCACTTTCGAGATCCTCTATGGAGGCCCGGCTCCATTGGTGGCCACCAGGCCTAACCTAGAGATCTTTCAAGGAGGGAATCAATACCTTGTCAAAATACTGGTGGCCTGCGAGACAGTTCAGAGAGAAATATGTTCCCAGTTGTCTGCCCATTATGCTCCAGGAATGACTGGTGCCCTATCAGTTCCAGGTTGGTGATGCTGTCTATGTTCATCAGCATTGAACCCAGTCCCTGGACCTCTGCTGGAAGGGCTCCTACTCGTTGTTGCCGGCGACCTCGGCTGCTGTAAAGGAAGATGTGGTCTCTGCCTGGGTATATGCTTTCATGTGAAACTGGCTACCAGCCCACCCCTTCCCTGCCCACCGGGGGCATGTCAAGGACAAACAACCCCTTGAAGCTTAAGATCACCTGGTCAGTAACAGAATGGGAAGTGTCTTGATTTTAATGAAGATTATGGCTCTGGGCTCCCTCCAAAGGCTGGATGCTAAAACAAGTCCCCACAGACAAGCCAGACTGACTTGGAGCATATCCTCCACCCTTATCAGGGATTAGGTGGTCAAGGTAAGCCAGGACCACCCTCCTTTCACCTGCTAGCCACCCCTGACTTTTGACTTATGCCAACTGACGCTGGGGCTTGATTCATGGGACATACCCACAGAAATTGGGACTGACCCAACCCAACTACCCATTGGGCTGCGAATCCCTATGGCTATCCGAGGACTAGGCAGATGGCATTTAGGTTGTGGAAGGCCAAACACAAGAAGCTAGCTATCTCACGAATACCCCGTTTTATGTATGTCCGAGAGAGAAGGCTAGCAGGCAAGCACAACATTGCTGTGGGGTTGAGGGAATGTCTTCTATTACAAGAGTTAGGGATTTGAGATGACTGGTTCCAATAAGTGGAACCCCTCCTCAGCCTGGAACTTAATCACTGTCAGAGGAAACTCTACTACCCTCCTTGACTACAGCCCAGGGGGAGACTGCAGCCCCTATGAGACCAGCATTGATTGTAACCCTGTAACTAATAG
Organism: Mastomys coucha; assembly: GCF_008632895.1. NCBI lineage: Eukaryota > Metazoa > Chordata > Mammalia > Rodentia > Muridae > Mastomys > Mastomys coucha. The sequence continues at coordinate 24,487,579 of NW_022196909.1, forward strand.
ACTTATCAGGTCCAGACAACAGGTCAAAGATGGGTTGCTAAAAGGTCTTTAAAGTCGCATAGTTACAATGCAGTTGATGATCCTGAGACAGAAATACCAGGAGCTAAATACGGAGGACCAGGGATAGGAGCTGCAAGACTGTCAACAATAGCTTCAGGACTGAAGCATGCACAAGAAAAAAAGAGGGGATGAAGAGGTCAGCTATCTAAAGTCTGTTGGAAAATTCCACCAGGCTTCAAAATAGCCTAGGGGGGAAATCAATCATTGGCCTCCTGCAGAGAAGGGAAGTCCTTGCTACCTCATTCCCTAAGGACCAATCAGTTTAAAAGTCACACTGTTCTGCCAATCACATTGTGAGTAGTGGATGTTGCTCTCTTCTACCCCTGTAAACTGTATAAAAACTGCCTGAACCAGCTGCCTGGGGTCATAGCCCCTCCTTTGGGTCCAGGACAACCCCAGCAAAATGGAACAATAAACTCCCCCTGCTTCTGCATCAATCGATCCATGCTCTTCGCTCTTTGTGGTTCATTCTGGGGTCCCCTATAGCTAAAGCTCGTTGGACTCTTACAGTACATGAAAACTTAAAAGAAAAATTAAAAATATACAAATAGAAATAGAAGAGTCATCAGAAAAGGTCAGGACAGGAGTAAACATTCTTAGCTTTACATTTTCAAAAAATATGTTTTTCTGTAAAGGCATCTGCTTAACTCTGTAGAGCAGAGCAGACAGACAAGAATCAGCCATGAGAGGGCTGGATGTGTTAAGTATATTCTCCAACCCTGATGTCCACAGGAATTCATACTTGGGGCTTTCTTAGAAAGGTTTTAAGTGGAGTTTTACTGGCCAGGTATACTGTTTGGTTCAGTTTCTTAAACACTCTAAAAAGGAGTGTGATTTCTTCTCTGAGACCATACTCTTAGGAAACTTCCCCTTATGAAACAACTCTTCTCAGACAAAATTCTAACAAAAGTCCTTTTAAAGCTTCAGAGCCAAGCTTTTCTTCTAACTAACTAACACCTTGGCCCTGAGTCTTAGCATCACAATGGCACAGGTGGAGCTCTGTGGAATGAGGAAGAGGAGGAGGACACTTTTGCTGCTCAAAGCAGGAGAAACTTCAAACTGGAGTTTCTTGCACTGAATCTTATGGCTAGATAGCGTGCATAGCTTTATAATCTGTCTGTCTGTCTGTCTGTCTGTCTCTGTTTGCTGCTGAGGATCGAGCCCACGGAAATGCTCTAACACTAAGCTGCAGCCTTCCTCTTGTTTGTAACTTTTAAATTGAAATTAGATTGTTGGGACCAAGATATTTTTCTGTTTTCCCCAAAGGGATCTCAGACCCCAGAAAGCACTCTTGCAACTTGAAATAGCACTAAACTCTGAAGGCTCATTTTTCTGTTGCAATTCTCTGAGCATTTTCTTGACTTTTAGATGTTATAAATAATGGGGTTAACTCCATTTAAAAGAAGGCTTTATAACACCCATACCGAAAATACATTTCTGCCAAATCAGAACTGTTTTGAGATTCCATAAGAACAAAATTGCAACATTGGTTCTTTTGATCTCCCCTTTAAACAGAATGTTTTTTACCATACTCTTCCCTGACCTCTAATCCTCCCAGTCTCACTTCACTCCCATTTTTAACCAATAGCCTTAACTATACTTGAAAACAAAGCACCAAGACATCACCAATTCCTTTCTCCTTATGTCATTTCTCTGCATGTTCAGTTAGCATTTGTTATTCCCTCTGGATTATATTTCAGGGTGTTAGGTCCTGTGTCTTCTAATTGTCCTTCCTCACACCCTCTTACATTCAAACTTCACTGACACTTATAAGAATAAAAATCAAGCTGAGATTCGTTCTCCTATGGCTTATCAATTTTAAGCCACTGAAAAATATAAAATATACTGAATGTAATGGAATAATTAATATCAAAAATGTTATGTGAAACATCAAATTAAAAATAAAATACTTTAAAACACGGAAAGAAGAGAATCCCAGAGATCACAGCATCAGATGCACACTAGATGAGCAAGTTGAAGCATCAAAGAACAAGCCCAGAGCCCTCTTTTCCAGCTACTCCGTAGATCACAAAGACAGGCACTCAGTTCACTGACTACCCAGCAGGTCAGCAGCTATGGCTCTATGCTTTAAGACTCTGCCCAGTGTCGTCTCTACCTTCCCACAACCACCAGCAGTCATCCGAAGCCTCATGTGGGGACAACTAATTCATTTAGCAGAACTCACGGAGAGCTCTTGAATGGTAAACACTGTAAACACTCGGGTATTGACTCATGTGCCTTTCAGAAATAGGACCAGGCAAAACTACATGCAAATCTCTCACTGTCCAGGAGATCTCTTCTATGTCTTCATCCTCTCTGGACAATAACAAGATAAATCTCTGTACTTCATTCCAGTTCAGTGGCAAATCCTTCTATTATACTCTCATAGCCAGCTGCCCTTGCCTCTTCAGGGCCTGTGCCCATTGATTCCCTACAACATCATCACCTCCTTTTATATTCCAATTACTATTTTCTGTCCTTCAGCTCACATACACATAAAAGCTAAAAATAAATAAAAAATAATAAAATAAAGTAAAGCAAAATAAAATAAGAGCAGGAAGGGCAAACATAGTGGATGGAGCATCTGTCCTAGTGGTATGGTGGTGCATCCTTTGGGTATATGCCCAGGAGTGGTATTGTTGGGTAGAAAACTATTTCCTATTTTCTGAGGAAGTACTGGACTGATTTCCAGAGATTTTGTACCAATCTGCAATCCCACCAGCAATAGCAGAGTGTTCTTCCTTTTTCACATCCTTGCCAGCATATGCTGGCACTTGAATTTTTGATCTTAGTCATTCTGATTGGTGTGAGGTGGAATCTCAGGGTCATTTTTGATTTGCATTTTAAACGTCTGGTATATTACTTACAAATAAACAAAGGCTGAACTTTTTAAAAGTAAGTATGAGTTGTGTAAAAAAAAAAAGCTGAACTTTTTAGACATATGAATTATATAAAAGCATCTTAGTCTTAAATTGGAATATTAAATATATTATCATTAAATATATTTTATCATATGTCATTTTCTTAAACATTATTACCATGAAATGTAAAAGGTATAGATAAGTCTAGATGTTATATACATATATATATATATCCCTTAACATAAAATTACAAATAGAGATTTGATGACTTTCCTAATCTTCTCTATAGCCTGTGGATCTGTAAAGCATTTAATGACTAAGGCTGAACCAAGGTTACCTTCTCAAGCTATTTCAGAATATTAGGAAAAAAGCCTTATCATAATACCTAACCTTACAATGCATAGATTTATGTCCAAAGGATGGTTATTAATCTTACATAACTTCAATGTTCCCTTAAGATTCCTAAGGCAACCATGATTCAGAGTCATCCTCATCAGATGGGATCAAGGCTACTCTGTAAGTCACTTGGTTGAGTGTAAACCTTGGGGAATGAAGGATTTTCCTTATTTTATCATCTGTGTTGAGTAGTTGTGTTATTCTCTACTATCTGGGTGTATTCAACTCATCTGCCAACCAATGACTCTAACCATTGGCAAGAGATTTATGGTCCATTTAATTTCAGAAACTATACTTTTTGTAGACATCTTTTCACACTTTCTTTCTTTCTTTCCTAGTCTTACTTTGCTTAACAGAAGGGCCATTAGAGATGCTCACCTATGGATTCAAAGAATAGAAGCTACAACTGTTTCAGCTACTTTCCCTCTTGTCTGCCTTCATGTTCATACCAGCTTCCACAGAACTATGATATAAAATGCTTTAAATTCTAACAATATAAAGGTAAGGGATGTTTGTTTGCCCTATATAATGATGAAAGTGGGAAAGTCTATTTCTTGAATCCATGAAAGAAGAAAATATGTTTATCACAAATAAAATAACATTTCTGTAAAAACCTGTATGTTAATTCAATTAAGTTCATAATGAGGCAGGCACTGGCCAATATTCTACATGAGAAAACAGATAACTGCAAGCCTGAAACTAAATTATTTAAGCTTACATTGGCACACCCAGAATGCCTCCCTTAGCAGATATAGTGGGCATAGCTTGACTTAGATCAAGCAGTCTAATCTGTGAGAAGAGTGCATCAATACTTGTGCACACTACTAATGTTCTTGACTTTGAAAATGTGTATGAGTCTACAGCCAAACCCCAAAGTTTCATCTCTCTGTGTGGAGCCATGTTCAATCTTTTCTTGGAATGCAGATCAGAAGTACTATCTCTTACCTCTTTACCTGCTGTTCCAACAACTGGGTGTTAGACTCACTGGCAACAAATTTGAATTTGCTTAATTGGGACAATGTTCATCCTTCCCATATGGCTCACTGAAAAATACTGGCTTGATCTACTCACCAAAATTCATCAGAAGCAAAGCTTGGGCAGTCACATTAAGGAACTAGTTTCAGATAATTGGAGAAAGGACGCTAGGAAAGCACCTATGAGATGACAGAAGAAAGTCAAGAAGTTAATGACAAATGAAATCAGCCTCAGGCAATTGTCCAAATTTAAACCAAGCAAGCAGGCAGCATTAGGCTAGTCTGTCAGCAGATGGCAAGTGTCCTATTACTGGAGAATATAAAAAGGATGGACTAAGCCTAGAAGGTAGAGATTGGGATATGAGAGTGATTTCACACAACATCTCAAATCCGTAGCAGTAACATCAGAATTCCAGGAACGTACACAATAGCAAACAGCCAAGTACTGGCCACTGCTCCTTAGAAATAATTGGAGTACTTGTAGAAAATTGCGTAGGTCTGTAACGTGAGCAGCAAATTTAACAATTTACTGAGTTATAGATGTTTAAATACTTCCTAAGAATAAAGGCAGCTCCAGTATTTGATGAATCTTAAATGCTTGGATTCAAGCAAAGCAAAGTCCCTGTCGTTGAAACATTATTTTAAAGGCTGCATCTTTCTTTAAACTGGGGTTGCAAATGTTACCAATGAAGTGGTCCATTGTAAATACTTTAGAGTTTGCAAACCGTACAGTTCCCATGGCAGCAACTCCACTCCATCACTGTATTTTCAAAATAGCTCTAAACAATGCATAAGCATGAGAGCATGGCTGTGTTCCAAAGAAAGCTGTGCATGGATGTTGAAGTTTAAATTTCATGAAATTTTCAAGTGTCGTGAATACTATCTATTCTTCTTGTGAATATTTCCCCTATAATCAATAAAAGAGTAAAAAAAAAAATCATCCATCGCTCACTAACCATACAAAAGTAAGATGACAGTCTGAATTTACCTTACAAGTACAGAGGTGGCCAACTTCTGCCTCAGATAGCATAATATTTTGTAGTCTCCTGTGCAAGGGGCGATGTTAGCTCCCCTGTGCAAAAGGACATGTTAGTTCCTCTATTTATTTGCAGACTAGGGAACAGAGATGGCTGCTCAACTAAGAATACTATCTATTCAGTCATGTCTTTAACATATACAGCTCCCCTAGTCCTCAGGAGCTACAGCTCTTCCCACATGCACACAATTTTTTCTCATATTTTATTCATAAATAAGAAAATTCTACATTTAGTTTGGCATGATTTCTTTTAGAAGTTATTGTATGTATTTCTGTGTTTTGTATGCATGTAGGACTGTGTACCACATGTGTTGCTTGTGCCCAGGAAGGGCAGTAGAGGAAATCAGATACCCCTGAACTGAAGACAATTGTGAGATGACATATGAGTGCTAGAAATTGAAACCAAGTTCTTTGGATGAGTAGGGCCTGCTTCGAAGGCTGAGTCTTATCTCCAGACCTTAGATAAGTTATTGACCTTCCCTTCAAAATAGTGTATAGTAACTTACAAAGTAACAATACCAACAGTTATGCAAATACCTATGTATATGAGAAGCAAGTGTTTTATCTGCAGGTTTTTCACTCTTCCAACTCTCAAGTTTTCTTATGATTTATTAATTGTAGTTTCTCTTTCCCCCATCCTTGGACAGTCCTTTTCCTCTCTGTACATTCTCAACTGCTCTTTGGTATTCTCATGAATTTTTCAAAGAAAATTGCTATGGTTAGAGATCCTTGGATAAATTCCAGTGATCACATTGATGGAGGGATGGTATTCTTAACAAGCAAATATTTGAAATAGTCCCTGAATTTCTAGAAGATGAAAATGATTTCTTTAATAAAATGAACTTTTCACAGTGCTTTTACATTGTAAAAACTTTCTCTCTCGCTTTCACTGTACACATGTGCTCATTTGGTCTTTGTAATTTTCCTTTATTCCCAAGCCATTTTGCATGTATTCAAGATTGTGTGTATATAGACGCTGGACTTTTCTGTGTATAGACATTATTTGTTAATGAAATGCTTCATATTGTAATAAAGCATGAAAATATTAAAGCACAAATATAATCAAGACCTACCAAAAGCATTTTATCAATGTAAGAAAAATAAGAGCTAAGCTTATAAAGTGGAAGGAGAGATTGATGCTCTCTAAAAGAGGAAACAGGGGGTTAATCAAGAAGTTTCCTTAGAACAAAGAATTTCCTAAGAACAAAATGTCTGAATGTTTTGTATGATTCATGGTTAATTATTCATACTAATGAAGAGCAGGAAATTTATAAAAAAGACTAAAACAAACACATTTATAACTCCAATGGATTACATAGTTGTGATCTAAAGGAGTGCTACATGAATGTATTTTATTCAGTGTGTAAACATTTTGCAGTTTTTAAATGTGGTTATAATTACAATATTTCTCTCTTTCTTTCCTTCCTCCAAACCCTCTCATATACTCTTCTTTGCTTTTTTTCAAATTCATGGCCTCTTTTCTACTAATTATTATTAATTATATATACATATACATATGCATATGATCCTAGTTACACAGTCTGTATAATGTTACTTATATGCTTGTTTCTAGAGTTGACAATTTGACATGTTTTTCTGCATCTTTTTATCAAGCCATGACATGACTACATTCTAGACTCAATAGTAGCTAAACTCCAACTGGAAATTCAGTGAATGGATGCCTCACTATAGACATGTTAAATATAATGACAATGATAATCATAGCAGCTACCACTTTTTGTGTACCAACCATGAATCATGTACTGTGCTACAGTATTTAAATGTAATGATTATTTAATGTATTCTAAATTGTATGAAGAAATGATATTCCATTTCTATCTTTTGGATGGTAGCATGTTAAAGTTGGAATGCGCCATGAGGCTTTTAAAATCCTGTACTGTCGTTTTCAAAAAGAAACATTTGAAACCCAGACTGCTTTGACTTGATTTGGGTTGTATCTCACTACAAGAGCTGTGGTTAGCAGATCCCAGATCCTTAGAGACATTCCTGGTACAACATGTCTCCTAAGCTCTTGTGAGACATAGGTTTTACAGGAATCTCCTAGTACTGTATTCACTCTGATCTTGATCCACACACAGACCAGAGTTTAGAAAGCCATAAATGTTATTACTTTGTTCTCAAATATTTCTTGTGTCCTTAAATGTATACCAAGCACAGTTTAAAAAGACATGTCTAGGGCAATGAATACAATCTTGGGCTACCTAGAGGTTTCTTCTATGTTGCTATTTTCTACACAGAACATCTCTATACCTTATCTATCCAAACATCTTATAAACAAAAACTCACAGCCAATAAAATTCTTCAGAGAAGAAGGGTTAACACCTCCATAAGATGAGCTCCCCCTTACTGATTGTCCAATTCTAAAGAGTCATTCCAGAAAACATAAACAAACAAAAATGCACTCCTCATGTTGGATTTATATATTTGTGCATATATATATATATTTGTGCATATATATATGTATATATATGCACATGTACATGCAACAATAATAATAAAATAAAAAGACATCATCAGTATGAGCAGTGGGGGCATAAAGGGGTTAAGAGAGTGACTGGGAATGGCTGAACTGAGGAAAGAGAGGGAAGAAATGACATGATTCTATTTCAACTAAAAACACAATTTTGTTTAAATTTAAGGGGTAAAGGTATTTTGGAATTATTTTATTTCTCTAAAATTCAAATACAAAATTTTAAATAAATGCAAATAAATGTTTAGTGTTAATGAGAAAGCACTTGTGAAATATCAGAATCCCATGTGGACATTTTGAAAACTATATGGTCAGCAGAGATTTATCTAGATTGACTCTGACTCCAGTAAATGGTATGTAAATGGCATTTACAGTAACTGCTTATTCTGTAGAACTAAATTACCTGTGTAAAGCACAAAAAATGATTTTTTAAGCATTTTTCATTCTTAGCAGGTATTTTTTTTCCTTGTAGATAGATGTTTAGCCACATTTTAGTTATATATTAAGAAATTGAGTGTGTGGTTTGATTTGATAGTAATGAACCATTTTCCCTACTAATAACAGGAAATAGGTTCCCAGCTATCATATTCACACAGAATGCATGGTTGTCTAGAATGGACTACTAACATTAAGAGGGAGTTGTCAAGCAAACAGAAATCCCTACTCAAGTGGAGCTGAGATTGTAGAGAGAGCAGAGAGAAAAGTATGATAAATGAGAACATTACACAGTAGGTTAGGTAGTGAAAAGTACAAAAGAGAACAGCTGTGAAACAGTAGGAGAGGGAATGTTTATACATGGCATGGGTAAATCAGCCTGGCAGAGGGTCTTCAGGAAGGCCCTCACTGAGAAAAATCACACCTGAGCAGAACCAGAGAAGTGAGGGACCCAATCATGGGTGTACATGGTTAAACATTTTCCAAAAAGAAAACAAAAATCAAAGAATTTTTCTTATGAATTTCAAGAGTAGTCCATTGAGGCTTGGCCAGAGGAGCACAAGGAGAGGAAAAAGCAGAAAGAATAGATGTCAACAGAGCAAAGGGAGGAACATCTAGAAAGGATACAGTGCCACGAGAATGGGAACAACTGTCTTCCTGGTGTCAGACCACCATCACTCCCTGGAGGAACATACATCTATCTATCTATCTATCTATCTATCTATCTATCTATCTATCTATCTATCTATCTATCTATCTACCTATGTATCTACCTATGTATCTATCCATCCATCCATCTATCCATCTATCTATCTACCTATCTACCTATCTATCTATCTATCTATCTATCTATCTATCTATCTATCTATCTATCTATCTATCGATCTATCTACCTATGTATCTATCCATCCATCTATCTATCTATCTATCTACCCATCTATCTACCTACACTTTATTCTCTTATATGTTCTTTACCTAAGATAGCATCTTTGCACATATATTTTCCCCATCAGCTTTCTTGAGAACTAACAATCTCTGCGACACTATTAATTATGGGAAACCTGTATATGGACACTGTAATTGCAGCAAGACCAGCTAACAATCAAATCCCATAGCAAACGTTTCATTTGTGAGCCCTTTCCTTCTTTCCTCTTTTCCTTAACTCTTGTACAACCTGTGCTTGAAATGCTGCTGAGGGCCACTCTAGCAAAAGATCACAAGGGCATGTGGAGAAATGGAACTGCAGAACTGCCATTCCCTTGGATCTTTAATATGGGATCCCTCCCTGAGGACAGGAGACCCACCCAAAGTTAAGAGGTAGAGGGCTTTGATGAGCCCTCGCAGCAGAGTAATCCTATTATTTCTGCAAAGGGTGTTCCAGGGGCAAAATTTTAATGTTTAAAGGAAAATTTGGTTCATGAGGAAATAGCATGTCACAAAATCCTATACTGAGGTTTCAAGCTGAAATTTGGTTCAAAACTTTCTGTCTTCTAGCCAGATAGAGATTTTTTTAACTTTAAATACCAGAGGGATTCTGTCCTGAAATTTAATTTGATCCTGAAACATTTAACAATGACTGAGACATGAAGAGAGCAAAGGTCAGACCCAGACACATGGGTTGTGAGAAAGAGTCCTGACACAGATTCCAGTGGCAGGTTGAACTGACGGAGGCGGATGAGTAGAAAGACATGATGGACTTTGAAGGTTAAAAGAAGGGTAAATCAAAGAGGGCAGGCTCAAGTACAAGAAAGGGTTTTCAAATAGCACATTCTAGCAAAGAGATAGGGTAAATTCTCTTTTGTGATTATACTAGGATACTGTTTTTTGCTTTAGAGCACCTTGGTTTTCAACACAGAGTGACACAAAAACCAGCTGGGAACCAATCATGGAAGAAAATAAAACATAGCTGAATTCCTAAGGACTTACTTACAAGAGATAATAACGTGAGCATAGTGGCCCCAGGAAGATAAATTTCATGACATCCCTTACTTCTACGTGTATTTTAATCTTAACTCGTTGAATCGAGCTTTTACAAGAAACTGAAAGTTAGATATAATTATGCGATATAAATCTAGTTTTGTCAAGAGGAAAATAGGTGTAATTCAATATATGAAATATATGAAATTTTATCTTACATGTGTGTATACATGTGGAGGCCAGAAGTGATAGAAGTGAGCATTGAGTGCCTTCCTCTATTGCTCTCCACATTATTATTATTATTATTATTATTAGTAGTAGTAGTAGTAGTAGTAGTAGTAGTAGTAGTATTTATTACTATTATTATTATTAATATGAGATTAGGTTGTGGTACCTCATTCTGCCTCTCTACCAGGGGTAGACTCTTCCAGCATGGCAGCATCGAGAAGATAGAGCAAAGGCTCAAACGGGGAGTCCACAACCTGGGTTTCCCTTCAGACCACCAGAAGCAGGAGCAGAAGGAGAAAGCAGGATTTGGAACAAATGCTGTGATTCCCATTCTTCATTCTGGGTACCTGGGCACTGCCAGTATACCACCTGTAGAGGAAGTCAGTAATGGAGATCCACCGTCTAGTTTCCCTTCAGGACATCTACATTCTAGGTAGAAAGGGGAAGCAGCCCAGGAGGAGCAAGATCTAGTCTGATAAGAAGCAATTACCTACAGAGTACTGGAGGGATAAGAGGAACGGCCTTCTTTGGGAGTCTTGGACATGGCTCATTTAGGTGAGAGGCTTCCTGTGGCAATCTTTAATGAAGACAGTCCTTGCTTGTCTATACTTTATTGGAGGTGGATGTGGACGCATACCCTTTATTCAGGGTGAGCCAGAATATATGCCTCTTGGGGGAAGGATGTGAGAATATACAGGAATGGAAGGTCATTGGCTGAGGGCTAAAGCTGTCCAGATACCTCATTAGCATGGAGAAGAACTCCAGGTGCTGTGCCACATAACTGAGTGCCCATGGTCCTCTCAGTCGGGTATCGTGGTTACATGCTCCTGAGCAGCTACAGAGACAAAGTAGGGAACAGCACTACTGCCATTCTCAAACCTCTGAGATTCCTGGGATCTGATCTCACTCAACCTCACCAGTTCTTACGCCTATCTGGCAGCACAGCCCACTTGCTCTCAGCCATTCCTCTGATCATCAAGCCCAGAGACGATCCTGTCTTTGCTTCCTTTGTGGGGGGATCACAGGAATACACCTGATTCTTAGATACATTCTGAGAGCCCAACATTAGGTCCTAATACTTGCATGACAACTTCCAGTCCATATTTCACCACAGAAAGTAAAATTCTTAAACAACAACCTGACCAACTGTGGATTCTTTACAAGTGATGTAAAGTATTCACAGGAAGAGATCTAGCTGAGATGACAAGAATATCCATAATCTCATACCACCCAACTGAAATCTAATGCCTTCCCTCCACAGTTCTGTGGGTCCAGACACTGCAGGATGGATGCACTGGGGATGATCTTGAGGTTGGAATCACTTGTATACAGTGACTGGATAAGCAGAGACAAGTTCCACTTGTTCTGTTTTGGAACTAAAATTTCAAATAATTAGTGATGCTGTTCAGGAGATTCAAAATCTCACGGAGATAGTTTGCACACATTTACTTTACACCGGCTAGAAAGAAAAGCCCAGACATTCTTATTCCTTCTAGAAAGTTCCCATTAACCTCAAACTGATGCCCAACCCTTCCCATTTCCAAACCTCTGTAAGAACCATTCCATTTCCAAATGTTCAATTGATTAATATATTATTGAGGAACACATAATTTTCTCTATCTCTGTTGCCTATGCTACATAACTCAAAAGTTAAATATATACTATCTGATTCAAATTATCCATCCTGGATGTTTTTACAGTTACTAGACAGGTGTAGTTGAACTATAAGCAAGTAATATAAAGTAAAATTATTTTTCAACCTTCAGTAATAAGTGATTTCCTCTATGTTAGGCATCCTTCTGTTGCTGTGACACAGTACCTTGTGTGTTTTAGCTCACAGTTTCATCTGTTTTCATGCATAGTACTTAGCCCCACCACTGTGGGCCTCTCTGTACGGCAAGGCAAAACAACAAGGTAAAGGAGATACAAACCTGCTTACCTTGGGAGAGCTAAGAACTAAAAAGAAAGATGCAAAACCAAAATGAATTCTTAAAGTCACATCCTAGTGACTCACTTTTTCAAAGGAGTTCCCATAGCTTAATAGACAGTAAGCTGGGGATTCGTCTGTGAATTAATCCATTATTGAGGTTAGAACACCTGTTATCCAGCTAACTCTCAAAGGTACCCATCTCTAACCTCTGCTATTATGGGAAAGGATCACTCAACATAGGAGCCTTTAGGGGGCATATCAAATTCAAACCATAATACCAATAACTTAGAAAGTTATATTAAAACTTTGAGCCCTTCATTTCATGATTATGAAAATATAAATTGTTATGTTCCATCATCTTTAGAAACAGATGTAAAGACCTTGAGGTAATGTGTATGTAGTTCCTCTACTGAGCCACTACAAGCTAGTTCCTCATATGACCAAATGGCAGGTCTGCTGTACAGCTGGTCTGGCAAACTCTCGTAAGGTAATTATAATAGAAAATGCACACTTGACTAAAATCTGAGGTCTCTCCTCCCACCTCTAAATTGGCAGACAAACATAATTTTATAACAATAATTTATTGAGAGTACCGTCTTAGCCTTGGCAATTTATAAGCCATGAACATTACATTGTTGGAGATTTTCCTTGTATATCTGTCCTTCCATGATACATTGAACCGTGAGGGAACATGCTCAAAGCATTTGTGTTATTTTCCAATTCATTTTCATTTCTAGCATACCAGTAATCATAAAAATGTTTTAATTAATTTTTTCAGATCGCATTGGGAAAAACTTATGGTTTCACTTTTTATTCACAGAATTTGATTGCTTTAGTATTCTTAAATAACTAAATGATTCTCTCACTAGTTCTAGGTACACTATCTTCCTACCTATACTTTTGAGAAACACATTTCGGTCATATCTTCCTTATATTTTATAGGAAATCATGGTGTGTCCTATCACGTTTAAATTAAACTATCACATCGTTGCCCATATTAATTTTATTTTTAAACTCTAATATAGAAGGCAAATCTAGTGTCATATGTAGCTATATAAAACGACATTCAAAACTTTTATTAAGTAGCTTTATAAACTTGTTGTAAACGAAGTCATTTTAAAGAAACTTTTGGAAGTCAGATTTGGGTCTATCTAATGTGCTGGCTCATTTTCCTCTAATTAGAAACACTCTGGGAAAATCCTTAGGGGAGAATTACTATGGACGACAAGAAGCGATTTTGCTTTGGTTATCCAGGCCTTGTCTTCTCGATTAATTATACCCATGCTGAGGAAAGTATGACTCCTGAAGCAATTACCATACTCTGGGACAAAAGGAGTAAAGAAATCAGCTAAATTATGGTGAGTAGGTGACCTGACACACAGAGTAACTAACTTACTATTAAAAACAGTATTGTGAAAATGAAACGTAACAAGTTGAGAAAAACTAATCTGATTTAGAGATAGGTGAAGAATACATAATTACATGATTTAAAGACAATGTTTTAAAAGTCCAATATTTGAAATAATATGTTTTTGTGAAGGAAAATATGGTAAGTGATCTACCTATTCTTGTCCACATCAGGGATGGCATTATCCTTGCCCCTCAGCCCTCTTCAAATGCAAGGTCAAGAGATGAAGATCTCTAGGCTCTAATCCTGCTATGAATATCTTTGGGCAACATACTTAACCATCATATTATGTACATTTCTTCACCTTCTTCCTCTCTCTCTCTCTCTCTCTCTCTCTCTCTCTCTCTCTCTCTCTCTCTCTCTCTCTCTCTCTGAGAGTGTGTCCTAGTGAGGGTTTCTTCATTGTGAGGAGACACCATGACCAAGGCAACTCTTATAAAAGCAAGCTCTTAATTGGAGATGGCTTATAGTTTCAGAGGTTCAGTCTAGTATGAATTATCATCGTGATGAGAAACATGGTAGCTTGCAGGCAGACTTAGTGCTACAGGGGCCAAGAGTTCTACATCTTGACCCACAGACAGCAGAAAGGTACTGTCTTCCTCAGGCAGCCAGGAGGAGACTCTGATTCCACATTGGGCAGAGCTTGAGCACAGAGAACTCAAAGCCCATCCCCATAGTGACATACTTCCTCCAACAAGGCCAAACCTCCTAATGGGCCAAGCATTCAAACCATACCTAGTGAAACCATTACACAGGTCTCTCTATTATGTAGCAGTAGCTGTCCTAAGAACTCATGTAGACCAGTCAGGCTTTGAACTCCCAGAGACCCATTTGCTTCTGCCTCCCAAGTTCTAGGATTAAGGTTCTCTTTAAATACATAACATACAAAACAAGCTGTTTGTCCAAACTTTTTAAATGATCTGAGACTGAAGCAGCAACCTACTCACCTTGTGTCTTTTTCATAATTACTAGATCAAGGAAATTACATGGAAAGTTGTTTCAAAAACTATTTAAATAAAAATCAAAACATGACATCTTTCTTCCTTCTTTATAAGCAACGTAAAACCTAATTGGGAAAACGAGACTGGGGATCAGATAACTGAAGGGAAAGAAAACTTGAGGTGGTGAGTCGCAATGTAATCATTGTCTAAAATTATAAATTCTAACTTTAAAATAACCAAAAGGTAAGGCCAAGTGATGCTGGACGACTTGCGTGGGACAAACTACAGGTATACAATAGAGAAAGTGCACCAAAGTTAATCATCATGCACAAAAATATTTGGAGTAAATATTTTGAGTATGGGAGGTCATGACACTTCTGATAATTTGCAAAAAAAAAAAATGTTGATATTAGTCAGTCATCTGACCATTAGAATATTGGTTTTCAAAGAACTGTGGCCTGTTTCTTGCTTTCATGCAGAGATCAAACAAGTCTGAATTGCTTACATAAAGCTGACACAATGTCATAGATTCCCCCAATCTTTGACATGAGCAGGTCCTTTTCTCGCCTAGCCAGAACAGAACCTGTAGGTACAGAACCAGAAAAAACATCCCCGATCTTCCCTTTAAATATTTCTCAGACTAAAGATGTCACCCCATATGTTACACCTCCAAGCTGTCCGTGGGAAGTGTTAATTTGTGGGTTCTGTTTCTGTGGAGCCACACAGGACACAGTTTAACCCCTCTCCTCCATGGCAACACTTCACACAACTGAGACCCTGCAATCAGCAATTCTGTATTTTCTTCCCCTCTAGCTTAAGCTGAGACTTGTCATCAAGACCCTCTTGCTGCTGGTCGCACCCACCTGTGTGTGCCCTACCTTGTTGATCCATTATTTTGAAAGAGTGATGCCCAGATTAAATAAAATGGCCAGGTGCTTGCTGACATCTCAGCATATTTATAGCAAAAATAGTCCCAGAAGCATCTCCTATCACTTGTCTTCCATAGTAAAAGCCCAAGTTGTCACTACCATACACTCTCCTGCCTGGACCACATACCACTAGAGTCCTTATCTTGGTCTACATTTTTGCACAGTAGCATATGACAGTGGGATGTGGCCCCTCCACAGTTCAACTTTCAGTTGTCACTTATTTTCCATAACCCTATCAACACAGTCCAGTTCCTAGAAAAATGTGTGGTCTGAAGTGGCATCACAATGCCTGCTGCTTGGTGTGCTAATATAAAGAACAGAAGTGCTTAAATATAGTCTCTGTTCTAGTTTGAGTAGCACATTTATGAAATGGGGAACTTTGATGTAGATATGCATGCGAGAACACTGCTTGAACAGAAAACCAGTGAGATGAAGTCTGAGTCAGAACCCTCCTTTAAGATCCCAGGAGGAGCCTATCCTATATTTCAGCACCAATATTTCCAACATCCAGTGTTCAGAACTGTAAGAAAGTTTCTCCTACTTAAGAGACCTAGTCATTAGTACTTCGTTAGGATGGCCGTGGGTAGCTACAAGATCCACAGCAGCGTCCTATCTCCAGTGAATGAAGATACCAAGATTTATCAGTTGGCTTTAAGAAAGAATCACCCAGCTGGATGTGGTAGTGCACACCTTTAATCCCAGCACTGTGGAGGCAGAGTCAGGTGGACTTTTGAGTGAGTTTGAGGCCATTCTGACCTGCATAGCTAGTTCTAGGATACTCAGAGCTACATAGTTAAGAGATCCTGTCTCAACTAAAGGGAGGAGGCGGGAGAGGGAGGAGGGGTATTGTCGGGGAGAAGGGATAAGGGGAGGAGAGGATGAGGGAGAAACAGTTTAAAACATAATCATTTCCTTATGACAGAGTTATGCAGAGCAGAAATTGAACGTGGCTCAATTTCAGCTACATAGTTCCTCAAGGCTCCTCTGTTTTCGGCAGGACTATCCTAATCAAGAGTCAGCCAACAAGTTTGCAATTTTCTCCTAGCTATGATGCCCGAGAGGGTAACATCTCTTTACATATGGTCTCAGATCTCCTAACAGGCTAGCCAAGGCTTCCAACAAGCAGGAGTGCCAATATGAGGGATTTTCTCAAATGTGTCTTTGTGGTTTTATGTGTGATGGGTTTGCCTGTATGCATGGGCACCTTTTGCGTGCCTGGTGCCTGAGTAGGCCAGAAGGGGCATGGGATCCCTGGGACTAAAGCTGAAAGCACTTGTGAGGGGCTGTGTGAGTGCAGGGAACTGAAATCAGATCCTCGTCCTCCGACAGAGCATCAAGCGTTCTTAACCACCAAGCCACATCTCAAGCACCCTTTCATGTGTCCCTTGTTCCATTAATCTAAGAGAGTCACAAAGCTAAGCATCTAAGCCAGGTCCCAGCCAGTGAAAACAGACCACCTCTTCCCGGGACAAACACACGCTTACATCCCAATGCTGTGGATCTGCATCCATTATTACGGCTTCCAAAGCGCTCCTTGTTGGATTCTTACAATTAGTCCCATGTGGTATGAGCCGCCCTGATTACGGTAATTTCACAAGCCAACACAACTCTATCAGATATGGTCTCTGCTTCTGTTACATGGGAAAACTAATAAATGTCTAAGATTAAGTAGTAAAATAGAAGTAATATATATATATATATATATATATATATATATATATAGAGAGAGAGAGAGAGAGAGAGAGAGAGAGAGAGAGAGAGAGAGAGAGAGGAAGCGAGACTGGGAAGAAAGCTACTTAAATGGATGATCTGAAGGAGTTATTTTGTCTATATCCCAAGGTATACTAGAAGATATCTGCAAAGAATTTTTATGAACGAGAAAGGGAGCTGCAACTGGTACTCAAGTTAGGAAAATCCAGAGCTGTAACTAAGCACCCTCCAGTTCATAGGAAAGCTCTTCACAATGAGTTCTCCACCACAAATTATTAGTAGGTGGATTCTGAGCATCCTTGTTTTCAGTTTACCAGGCTTACTGATGTTGACAAACCTGGGCATGAAAGTGTCTTCTTGTTTCCCTGAAATCATTCCTCTTCTTGAGACTATTCGTAGGAAAACAAAAGCAAACAAAGAAAAGCAGGTTTTGTTCCGAACGTGAAGACAGCACCATCTCTTTTCCTTGCTGCCTTCTCTTAAGCACCAGAAGGGTGAAAAGGTTAAAGGACTCTTCCTCTGAATTTTAAGAAACCGAAGTCCAGGAGAATCCATCTTTCTATGATGCTCCTGATGCTGATACCTCCTTTAGGGGCAGCTTTTGTGTATTTTGTTTGTCAGTTGCCCCTTGATGTATGCACATCCCTCATAGACTTCAAGCTTCTGATAGGGGAGAGACCCTGTCCAGTTCAGCTGTGCAGCCTCAGGATCTGGAGGCAGTGTTGAATGAATGACTATATCTTTCCCCCTCTCTCCTCTCCAATCCTCTCCTCTCCTCTCCTCTCCTCTCCTCTCCTCTCCTCTCCTCTCCTCTCCTCTCCTCTCCCCTCTCTTCCTCTCCCCTACTCTCTTTTTTTCTTTCTATTTTTCTTTCTTTTTTCCTTTCTTTTCTCCTCCCTCCTTCCTTCCTTCCTTCCTTTGTTCCTTCCTTCCTCCCTCCCTTCCTTCCTTCCTTTGTTTCTTCCTCCCTCCCTTCCTTCGTTCCTTCCTTTGTTCCTTCCTTCCTTCCTTGTTTTCTTTCTGTCCATCCATAATGCTGCCCCACTCTGGATTCTCCCACTCACAGAGTCCCTCCCTCCCGCATCCCCCCATGACTCTCTTCTGAGAGTCCCCTATCCTGTGTATGTCCCACCCTGGCACATCAAGTCTCTGTAGGATTAGGCACATCCTCTCCCATTGAGGCCAGACAAAGCAGCCTTGGTTGGGAAAAGATACAACAGCTTTAGGGAAAGAAAGTCCCTCATTTCTGTTGATGGGGGACCCACATGAAAACTGAGCTGCACAACTATTACATATGTGTTGGGGCCTTGGTCCAGCACATGTATGCTCTTTAGTTGGTAGCTCAGTCTCTGAGTGTACCCAAGTGTTCAGGTTAGTTGACACTATTGTTTTCCTGTGGAGTTCCTATCCTATTTGGTGCCTTCAATCATGAAGGACTAGGTCTTAAGGTTTTCTGGGCACAGCTCACAAGATTGCCATAAAAAGAACATTATATAATGTGGGCACCTCCAAAACATGTGTAAAACAGCATAAAAGGCCCCCTAAGACTGCATTCACTCTTCTTAAAGATAGTAAGAAAAGAACGATTCTTTTCTTATTTTCAAGTAAACTGAAATGAAGGAGGTCCCTATGAGTTACAAATCTGAGAATTTAAGAGTCACTCTCACAGTCCAAGGCCACTTACGGGTACAATTAATATTTTAGTTCATGGAGGTACTTATCTACCACTTGATAAGTGAATTATTTTAAACTTAAGGTCTTCTTTTTTCCCATAGTTAATCTGCCTAAAATATGTTGTTTTTTTTTTTTTTACTATTTTTTGAATGAATATTCTTCTAATATTTTACTCCCACACAGTTTAATAGACTTCTAAACGCTGTCATTTAAAAATGCATCTTGCATGTGCAAACATCTGGCTTATCCACTTAACATTTTGAAATAACTAGTAATTATCTAGACTCTGTTTGGCATGATATTGGGTGACAACTTCACACTCCAGCATTCACTCCCAAACCTGCTTGCTATTTGTTACTGAACAGAACTCATTCAGTGGGAACTTTGAAGTTTAATTGAAAATGGCACTTTGCCTTCCAAAATTCATAATTAATTGCTTTATACTGCTTAACCACATGTTAAGTAAATTTGAAAAATGTAAAAATGGGCCTAGCTATTTAAAAACAAATGAAAATTTTACAGTACAAAGTCTGGGATTATGGCACCTTGGAAGTAAAATTGCTAAGGAAAGATGTATGGTAGATAAATAATGATGATGATTTTGATAAAGATAGACAGATAGATAGATGATGATAGATAGATAGACAGATAGACATATATAAATATATTGTTACTAGCCAGCGGTAACCATAGAAAAGGGTTTTCTGGAAAATGGAGTTGGGGGAAATTGGCTAGCCATGTTTAAGTTACCTTAATCCACATGGAAGGATCTTAAAAAAATTAGACAGCACTCAAGAGGTGTGATCACCCAGCCATCTTGCATTTAATAATAATCTCTTTGTTACAAGCCAACAGGTAGAATAGGTGAGGCAAAACCCCTCCCCCAAGTTTGTCAGCATGCCGGCCCAATCAGCAGCTTCTTATTCAGTCTCTGGAGGTGGGACTTCCGATGTAACTGGAACCAGGAGCAAGGCGTGGCAAATAGCAGGAGGTGGGCAGAGAGGTGTGGTTAAGAGAGGCAGGCCGGGTCTGAAGAATCAGCCCTCAATCCAGGAGGATTACAATATATGACAGCAAAAATCAAAGAAGGAAAAGTCAATCAATCATTAATGAAAATTCTCTGGTGAGCTGAGGTCTAGGCCATAGATGAAGCTTTCTCCTCAGTGATATATCCACATCACCCTGTGGGATGGACTTTCGTTGGAATGAATTTGCCTAGTTCAGCAATACTTACTCAGTTTGCAAAGTTCTACTTATAGATGTTCCCATTTGAAGCAGAGATTGGTTTGTTGGCTATCAAACATGTTTTTGCTTACCTAGTACCAGCAGGAACTGGTTCTGTACTACTGGATGTGAAGAGAGGTACTATGTCATTACTTGTGATCTTTCACCATCTACTGACTTATTCTCAGTAAGCCTGGAAAATTGTTTATGAGTACAGAAACAAATGAAGAAAGGGCCATCAGGTAATGATGAATACACATTGTAAATTTCTAATGAAAGTCTTCTGGAAATCAGTTGTGTCACCTGAGTGAAATTAAGAGCTTTATCTGCTACGGCAGCTACCAACATCTTGACTAACTCTCTTAGAAAAAAATATAACAGAGAAGTTCATTGGTAAAGATGTTACAAAGGAGAGCGACAGACAACAGGTATATTGAACAGTTCATTCTTTCGACAAATATGACATTTCTGCTGTTTATTGTTGATATTCTTGGAAGTAAAGTTAAAGGTAGGAACAAAAACAGCATCACGTGAGATTACATGGACCCTGGAATCTGACTGAGGGAAAAGGAACTAAATGGAATGGTATGCAAGAGATAAGTGTATGTTACGAAAGATATCAGAAAGGGAGTGAGTTCTGGTGACATAGTGAGATGGGTAGGAAAGATGAGCAACTGTGATAGAACGATGCCTGGGTGGAACCCATGGGAAACCTACTTACTTTCTAACAGATGTGGGGGCAGGAGAAAGTGTCATAAGACATACTCTCTGGCAAGTCATGGGTGTGAGGATAGGGGTGCTTTGGGAAGGAGAAGTGTCTTTTAGAAGCACTCAGAAACTCTAGAGCCATCACCCTAGAAGTCAGGGTTTTATAAAGATAATTAAACTTTTAATAAGGTGAAGATATGTGATTATATAGAACACAAGCGCTTATAAGCAAAATAGAAAAGAGAAACCAACTGAACAGAAGTTTAAAACTGAAATGTTTACGTTCAACTTTTGCCCATCACATGAAAGAAATCTAAAAACTATGTAGAACTGGAGGGTAGAATATTTCAAAGGAAATTTTAATTAGAATTCAGAACGACATTAAAAATAATAGTGCTGTGGTGGGGACACATTAGTCACAGTTTCTACCCAACAAAGGAAAAGAATTAAGGTCAGAAGCAAAGGAAGGAGTCAAGTCATACTTAATATTCATGTCCACCTGCTTTAAAAAAGCTGAATATATAAAAACACAGCCTAACAAATTAGATGATAGGGAATGTTTTTTGTGCTAAAATGAAAGAATTCATTACTCTCAAAGATTGCTTCAGGTTTACTTAAGGTACAGAATTCAGTGGTTGCTTCTCCCAAATAAAACTTTGCCAAGACAGAATTTTCTGAACCCAAAGGGCATGTTCCTTAGTATGAAATGCTTAATGAAAGGATTAGAAAAGCAGTAAGCAGAAGCATATTCCAGAATTAATCACAAGCTTCATTTCATGAGCAGGCAGTAATGGTAGAAGGTATTTTCTAAATTTTTTTCAGAGCAACCGAATAGGATGAAAAAAACTATTATAGAGTGTGTGTCTCTGTCTCTGTCTCTCTGTGTCTCTGTGTCTCTGTCTCTGTCTGTCTCTCTCTCTGTCTCTGTCTCTCTGTCTCTGTCTCTCTCTGTCTCTCTGTCTGTCTGTCTCTCTCTCTCTCTCTCTCTCTCTCTCTC
>NW_022196909.1:24509806-24514806 GCF_008632895.1 Mastomys coucha
AAAAATTTTAGGGACATTGGAAGAAAATGAGATTTGAGGAAAAAAAGAAGAAAGCAAACCTTTAAGAAAGAATTTCCAATTTCAAATGCAATACAAAGACCCTGGAGGGGTTTATTTTGTAGGGTGATGGGAACTGGGTTCCATTTCAAGAGCATCCTACAACCTTATGGACAAGAGTTCTAAAATAAAGACTGGAGGCAGGAAAAGTATTAAAGATGTATAAATCCACATTAATCAAATGATTGCAAAGATATGGGCAGAAATCATTATGATAGAAAGGGGAGCACTGGACTGGGAAAAATATTTGGCAACTGGACCCTATACAGCTTATTGATATGGTAAACAAGAAAGAACGAATTGGGGATAAATTCTTGACATTTCACACAGAAAGAAAGACAAAAACTAAACAGACAAAAAACAAGTAGCAAAAAAAAATGTGCTTAGGGTAAAAACTCATGTCTGAAACATATCCAAATTATACAGAAGAACAAATAGTCATCACGGGAAAGACATTTGTGGTTACAGATCCAAGACAACATAATAGCCATCTTTAGAAAACCATTATATGTCTACTACACTTGTCTTACAAATGATGAGTACAGACTGACCAGAGAATTCAGATGAAAATGTTAGCAGGCAATGAATGTAAGAGACTGCATTCGTGAATGCAGACGGAACTTCAGACATGGCTTAAGATAAAGGAAGACTTAGCTCCATCAAAGCACCTTGAAGCCTGTTGACTTCTACATCTACTTAATTTTATTACTGCATGGATAATATTTTGGAGGGCTTCCTTGTAGCAGATGGTACCTGTGAAATGAGTATTAGCCCCATCAAAATAATTGCTATGGAGTATAACGTGCTATCATGATGCTTCTACTGCCTAGATATTTGGGAATGAGTGCTTCTCTGAGGTTTACTTTCAGCGCCAACAGCAAAGTCTCAGAGTGGCATAGCAGTGTCCTTTGCAGATAAAGCTGAATTCTGGCAACACGATTATGCAGTATTCTCATTAAGGGCTCAGTGTGGTAGTGTGTATTCTGTATACTATTTTTGTCACGTGCACAGGAAAGCTCAGATGTCACAGAATTCCTACACGGTAAGCATGATAGACAGGTTAAATGATGGACAAGTTAACAGTGTGGGTTGAATGTTTTATAAATAATGAGATGTATATCAAAGACCCAGTATACATTGTTCACAGAGGCCGTTTTCTGTAGGTCTTTCTGCTCAGAGCAGGAATAAGCAATATGTTCAAACCAATGGCTGCTTTTAAATCATCCTAAATATGACTTGACTTACTGTTGACATCTGTATCTTAATATAGCATGTTACCCCATCTGGATCAGGGAAGGGAATTATTTCAGAATAACCCTTTCAGAATTTCCTTAATTTCATTTTCTTTTTTAGATTAAAATATTAGCTACAGTTCTCAAACTTAATAGTTCATTTGAATGTTCCAAATCTATAACCTTTTTAAAGACTCTGTACATTATGGTATCAATGGATGACTGCACCCAAGATTTTTGACACATTTTAGTTCTCGGATGGAAAAACCATTCACTTTGCTTTGTCATAAACATCTTTTGACACATACAATGATTCACTTGTGCATTGTTCAGTCATACAAGAAAAAAAGAGACAAGAATTATTTGCTTTTAAATATCGACACTAGTTTATACATTGTCCCAAAGAAGATATACTGCTATCCATTTCTAATGATCATACAGAAAGCCAGATATGCAATCAGGACCTCACTAGATGAAGCAAAGATCTTTATTATCCTTTGGGCAATCGTTTAATTGCACATATCCTGAATTTTACTTCACAGCATAAAATATGTATTTATTACCCTTTTGTCATACTTGATTTCATAAAGATTTTACTTTCTTGAAGACGACCTTTAAAGAGAAAGGAAGCATTATGCTGTTAAAATGAATCCGAGAACAATCCCTCTGGAGACATTGATTCATTGCAAATTCCCCTTCCTTCCCCAAACAAATACCACCTGCTGAGGAGACTCTCCCCACTGCACTGACATCATCACGTGCTGATGTTCATCTGGAGGCAAGATTTATTTTTGAATGCTGTAAAAGTCTAGGCTCTACTTCCAAACAGGATGGGAGTTAAAATGGGTAGCATTGGGGTAAAAATGTCACAGTCATGGGTCTCAATGGTAATCATACATGCTCTGCAGTATACAGAATTGACTCTGAAACCGATTTGTAAGATATTCTCTATGTAAATGTTTCTTCGACTTTTAAGTTAAACAAGATGACAAATGAACAAACGGAAGAAATAGTCAAACTCTACTAAGATGTAGGAAGGGCAATCAAATTTTTTTTTACTTTTATTGTTAACACAAATGTATTTGTTTGATACAATTCAAAATAAATTTAAAATTGATTAAGTTGTCTTCTACTTCAAAAAGAAGCTAAGCAAATTTGGAATACATTATATTATGGTTCCCAATGCTATTTCTGAAAGAAATAAATTCCAAACATAAAAATTAAGACTAGTTATAACTTTATTTCCAACAGAATCTACTGGAGCTGGAGAAATGATTGGGCAGTTAAAAACTCTGCTGCTCTTCTAGAGGACAGGTTTTGATTCCCAGTACCCACATTTTGGCTCAGAACCATCTCTAAGTCCAGTTCCAGAGTCCAACAGTCTCTTGTTGCCTCTGCAACCACTGTACATGATAACAGATATACATTCAGGCAAAACAGCGATACACATAAAATAAAAGCAAGTACATGAATAAAAACTGAAAAGTTTGAACGCATCTTGGAACACAAACTAGATATTTAAATGAAGTTTTAAAAGATAAGACATCAATTGCATTCCAATATAGCCTCCAAGAGAAAAAAAGATCTAGGATAGGTATAAACAAGAAACTTTCAAATCATTAGCAAAACAGAAAAATAAAACAAAAAAAATGAGGAGGAGGAGAAAGGATATGGGATGAAGGATGGGTTTACACTCAGGGAAACACATGAAACAATGTACAGCCAGATAAAACGGAATCAGTGGAAGGGCAAGGGAAGGATGAGGGATGTGAAACTGCCAGGGTCACTCCTTTCCTCAGCAGACAGAGGATGCAGATGTCTTGCTTTCAGACAAGCTTTCCATTTTATATTGTACATTGTACATGGAGTGAGATCTAGAAGGCTTGAGTTAATCCTCTCTGAGATTCACGTTAACTAAGTAAGAAAAGTGATGTGTGCTAGCAGAGCCTTGCTCCCTTTGTTCCAAGGTATGCAATACTACAACCACAGGCGGGCTTGATTCTTGCCAGTGTTTTATATCTGGGTCTGGCAACATGGAGAATTCACCTTCTACCAGTTGAGTTCCCGGTCAGTGTGTTCTGCCAGTCACATAGGGGCTGGGAAAACCATGAGTACAGTGGGTTTCCACCATGTTTCTGGTTATCATTCTCAAAGTTATGGAGTAGAGGATGGTGCTAAATGTCTCTAATCTGCCATTTTCCACCGTTGGTCAAAACACCAGTTCTTAACCTTCATATTCTCTACAGTATAACCCAAAGTGAAACTTCACCTGAATATGAACACGCTAACGATTATTTCTCCCTTTATAACTGAGAGCATCTTGTTGTAATCTGAATTTCTACATTTTGATATTCAGAAATTACATATTTCGTTTATATTCCTAAGTAACTTTCTCAATTTCATATGCCCTACTTACTTCAGGTTATACCATCGATGCTTAGTCCTTCAGTCTCAAGTTCTATGTCCCTAATAACACATTGTAATCAAAATAAAATAAAGGCATAATGTCACAACCCCTTCCTGGTAGATAAATTTGTCAATTCAGTAACCTTTGAAATGCCCATAAAGCCAACTATAAATATTAAAATGTATATTCACAAACCCACATAAATTTTCCTGTAGTAATGCCGAGTACTCTTTTTTATGCCTCATGTCTCATGACGGCTCTTGGGAAACTGTCTATTTTTTAGGTGCTGACCTGACTGTAACAGAGCTAATGTTATGAGACCGATCGAACACTATGCTCATAGAGATGAACACAGACCTTTACAGCCATGGTCATCGTTTTTATTAAACATAATTACAATATTATTCGATGGTATTGGGCTGGGAGAAATTTTGCTTTTGTTGTTGTTGTTGTTGTTGTTGTTGTTGTTGTTGTTGTGTGTGCCATAAAATTGCTTTTTGAACTGTAATGTAATTACCAGATATCATAGCAATTCTTAAGTGTCAGTCCAATGAAAAGCGGGCTAACCTGGAAGGTGGAAATTCTTCAGATGTTTGCCAAATGAAAACAGCCCTTAGTGTACGTAAGGGTTCTGAACCTTAATTTAACAAACTGTGTGTTTAAAATATTCAGAACGTCCTCAGACTGACACTGCCCGTGCCACTCTGCCTCATGAGCGTATGCCACTCTTCCTGGCTTAGGAACATATTAACAGACCCAGCACAAGTCACAAAAGGAACGGCTGGCCTGTCCGTTTGCACAGAGCAGCCGACATTAAGAAAATTGTTGAAGCAAGGTGAAGAGAGCGTATCCCAGGCACTGGCCTGACAGACTACAGTGGGATGCTACGCACAAAAGCCAAATGTGAGCTTCTGATCATTAGAAATAATTTTATGTGACTAACAAAGGTCACACAGAACAACTGGTACCACTGATTTAAAAAAAAAAAAAAGCAATTCAGATTTTTAATAGGACAGCAAACATATAAAGGATCAATATTTGTAGACAACAGGATTTGAGGGAGATGGTAGCATAATTAGCAGAAAGCCAGTAAAAATGTCTATGTGGGAAGCAACATAGATCCCCATCCTTAGGGTGACTGAGGCAGCAGAGAAGGAACCCATCCTTGTGTCTCACTGGACTTTACATCTAATTAGAATAATATTTCCCAGCCTCTTTTAATTTAAAAGTATGCTGCCAGCTCTCATACTTGAACCAGCATTTGGCTTCTTAAAACTACTCTCTTTTCAGCAGTCTATAGCCAT
>NW_022196909.1:24517306-24530821 GCF_008632895.1 Mastomys coucha
GAGCCTATTTCACACTAGGAAGGTGTTAATAGATAAAAACTGTGCAATTTGCTGAAATCAGTATGATATCTTTATTATACCCTGTGAGCTCAATTGGGCCAAATCTGACACTCTAAATTGCTATAATTTGGAGCTCTATGGCTTTATTATTAAATATAAGCCTAAAATTGTATATATATGCAATAGGAAAAGATAACTTTCCTAATATTTTCTAGTAATTAGTTATAATTATAAGTGGTGCTTGCAGTATCATTAGCTTCACTGGAAACTAACTGACAGAGGTAGCTTTTCAAAATGGCTGGAGCAGAAGGCACAGAGGAACCAGCTTGATAACACCTAGAGATGGAGAGGTCAAAGTATGCTCAGGGCAGAGGCAAACCTACGTTAGCAGAATCAGGGAAAGCTAGCGATAAGATTGGAAAGATAGCTTGGTTCCAATTATGAAAGTCTTTGAGTGGCAGGCCAAGGAAATTGTATTGTATTCTGCAAGCAATGAGGAGATATTAAAGGTTAAGACAGGAGAGCGACCGAAGAGCCGCAGTTTTCAAACTCTCGATGCAACAAGGAGTCAGAAATCCAAAAGCTAATAACAAAGGTAAAAAAAGCCATTCAGGAAGCAGCTGTGTCTCAGTAAACATTATAAATATATACCCTAAAACTGTAAAGGCTATGGGTGTTTTTATTTTGTTTTGTTTTCTACAAAGAAGCAGGTCACTCATGATTTAAAGTATGGTGTGCCTGATGACTGCAGAGCCTCTCACTCAATATAGGTGGGGAACTATATTAGCCAAGCATTGCTTTTCTTTATTCCCATTACCCAACTATCCATACTATAAATTTATAACAAGAATGTTTTGTAAGACGTCAGGTAAATCTATCATCAGCTAATTGACAACGAAACCTTCGTTTGGCTTATATGTTGTCTGCACTCCTGCTCTATGATAATGGAGTGGATGATTGCAACAAAGAGTGATGGTCTGCCTGCACTTTTCACTCTCTGGTCCTTTATAGAAGTGGGTTGCTAGCCTGACTATTCTGTTTCTGATGGGGCCTTCTTCCTTAGACCCTGGATAAGCCACCTTACACACAGCTCAGATTTTTCTCGCTAGTTCGTGCCTCTATAAGTTTCTAAAGCCTAGTCCCAGTCAGCACTAGAGCAATGACTCCTCCTGAGGCCACGGCTACCCTGCCATCCAGGATTGGCCACTGAGCACGGCAGCCTCCACAACTGCTGTAGTTACCTGTGAACATAAATCAAAGGGCACACAGATGGATGGGTGAAGCAGAGGAACATTCATGACCTGAAAACTGTATGATGAGAAGGCATGTGGTCTAAACCCCATGTTTTACAGCACTCCTTCCTGCTGCCCGCTTCACACCACCCTAGAATATTCCTACTCTAAAGCAGCAAAGACATTGGTGAAATTCCCAGTAAGACAGAAAAATATTAATAATTCTGTATACGCCTTTTCAAAACTAATTATAAAAATACAAAAAAAAAAAAAACAGTATGTGTGTGGTCAAAAGACGTGTAATCATCATTGGTACAATTTCATGTTCTAACAAATGACCTAGTGAAATCAATGCTTTATGACAAAGTCCCAGAAGCTGCAGTGTTTTCCCCTCCTTGTGAAATGAAGACATAAACAAAGCGCTCTCATCGAGCCTGGGCTGACAGCTAGCTAGGCGGTACTTTATTGCCATAAGCAAGCAGAGAGTTTCAGCAGGGTGCAGTCATTGGTAAACTGAATACCCATCACGCTTTTATACTAAAAGGTGATCTTGGCTCATGTCATTGCATGTTTAAAGTCTAAAGCAGGCATGTGAAATGTGAATCCCCCACTTTCCCTCTGTCAGATGGGCAAGTGAGGCTGGACGTTCCTGAGGTCTTCGTGCGGCATCACTATGAGCACCTCAGTTTAAGCTATAATTTGAATAAGCACATGACATGACAATTAAGCTAGAATTTGAATAAGCAACATGCCACACGTGTGAGAAGGCTCTGGACCCGGGACAAACTGAGAAAATGTTAGAATAACTCTTTTTAACATTTCTTTAGGCGTTCTTAATGTTCCCTTTGAAATGTAGCAAAGGGAAAACATAAGCCAATATGCTTTCTAGAACTCTAAAGGCAACAGCTAGATTGAATGGCATCTGACAGCATGTTCACATATAGTTTGCATATAGTACAAGAAGTTATGTGAACTATGGCTTATTCAATGGCTATGGCTAGAGACCTGAGAAAAAAGGCTGCATTACTAGACAGACTGAGGTGAACACAAAATTCGTAATGGGATGCTTTTACTCAAAAGAGATAGACTTTAGACGGTTGTTAAATGTTCAAGTTGCTCAGAGAGAATAACTGTCCCCATTGACTGTTTCTCTGGAAGGAGATATCTTAATGTGTTTGGCAACCACTCCAATTCCTAAGACTATTCTCCAGAATTTGTATAGCATATAATGTATTTATTGATTAATAATCTTTCCACATCCAAAGGTATCTGGGTAAAGTAGAAGGAACATTGGTTTTGAAGAGGAACAATAAGAATTCTGGTCATTCCCCTCACTTTAGATAGAGTCCCTGGCAAGTCACCTGGCCTCTCTCAGCTTCACGTTTTTCACCTGGATTTAAAACCATTGTTGAGACTCACTAATATGTCAATATCTAGATAAAGAAGCTATAATGTCATTTACAATTAGTCTATTATTTGATCTTCTGAAAATGTAGCTAGCTAGCAGGGTCATTTTATTTTGTTTGGTTTTTATTCTATGTCATGTGTCTATTCATAGATAGAAGTAAGAAGCAACTGAAAGTGAGCCTTACATACCTTCTCCCACTCCTTTGACAGCCCCTTCCCACACAAACACTCAGCATACTCTAACACTAAGATTGCATCACTAAAATGGCTGTAAAACGTACTAGCAGGTTAGGAGTAAGCAGATTATCCATGGGTTTCTCAGGGTTCACCAAGTGGCCACAAGTGTCTATTAATTATTACATTATATATAATTATATATAGTAAAATCATTATATTAAATATGTTAATTAAATTATTACAGAAGAAGGAATGTTTTTGTATTAATACATTCACTGAGATATACAGCACAGGAAGAGGACTAGAGTCATATACCAGGAAGAATGGAAACAGGTCACAAAAGTCTCACCTGCCTAAAATAAATACAGAGCCAAATGTCAGCAGGAGACATCGTGAGGAAGTAGTATTTTATAAATGGCAAGTGAAGGATGTATAGTCAAAGTGCACAGAGAAGAGTTTGGTGGAAAATGCAAAATGCAAAAGGAAGACTGGCTGAGAGGAAAGGGACAGAATTGTTTGGAGTGGTTGCCAAACACATTATTAATTTTGAAAGTTCACCTACTTGGCCTTACAACAATACTCTTTACTCACTGAAAAGACATAGGGCTTTGAAGATACGATTAGATACAACTACAGATGTTTCAAACACAGGACACTGGACGCAGGAAATTGGTTATCCAGTAAAAACATATGTGGAAGAAGGCAGCGAAAGACCAACAGCAAGAAGACTGTCATCCACACAGGGAGACAGAGCCAGACTCCACAAGTCAGGGTCGCCCAGAAAGATTTACAACCACACAGCTCAGTTTGCAGAAGCTGAGACAGCCTGATTCAGAAGATGGTCTCACAAGAGCTGCCCCAGCTACAGAAAACACAACTTGAAGCACCATATTCTGTCACTGCCCAAGCACCCAGCCTTCCTTTACTTGCTTCTGCTAACTAAAGCCAGACAGAAACCAAATGGCCCTGACACAGAGACTCAGACAAGCCAGGTCCTCGCAGTGTATAGCGATCTATAATTGGAAACTGATAGGTATGTTGAAGCAACTAGCCAGTCCAGCATCATTGTGAAAGTTTCTGTCCACAGAGCTGTCCCTTTTTACTCTCATCTCTTAAGCTAAAAGGACATTGATTACATCTAAGTCAGTATTTAACAAAAACAGTTAAGCGATTCATACCCCGCATCTCTATAACACTGTGAATATTTGGACCCATTGTCCTGTTTTGATCCCTTTGTTTGTTTTCTTCTTAGGTAATTCTCAACTTAAAATAGCTGACAAACATCCTCTTTGTTTTCCTTTTGTGAGGGTCAGGTGCAGTCCCTTCTCAACATGTTTTATGAATTTGAAGAGGTAGAAATGCTGTGTGTAAGTTTTTTAAGTTTATTCAGAGTAAATACAAAGGGTTTATTCATAGTGCCTCTAAGGTCATTTAAAATAGAAATTATGAGTAAGGTAAAGACAATTAATAATGAAGCTTCCAGGAACATCTCAACATTCAAAATATTTTCAGAGAATATTTAAGTAAAATACAAAAATAATCAAATACACAAAAAAATCAAGCTCCTCTTTGTTCACATTGGACTTCTCCCAGTCACCTTGAAGCACCAGGCATCTGAAACTTGGTTTCTAGTGTGACTTAGTTCTCAACTGTCTTTTTTCTCCCAACTCTGCATCTTCAAATGCATCAGTGTAGAGAAGGGAGAGACACTAAAAGTAATGGACTATTAACAGGACTTTGATATCTTCTTTATCACTGCAGTGGACAGTGGGGAAAGAGCCACTCCTCACCTCTGCTCTTCCATGAGCAGCGAGGCCACTAACCCTCCTTAACCAAATGAGGTTCAGCAGAACTAGCAAACTAAGAGGAAATGTTATTATACCCGGGTTCTTCTAGTTCTGACAGCTCTCCCAGCCCTGTTGAGTTCCTGAAAAGACACTGCAAGATTCAATCTGTGAAATGCTACTTGTACAGCACAGGTGACATTAGTTAGGGGAGCTTAAGGAAATTCTGTTTCCCTCAGATTCCTGTCTGCTCATTCATGGTCTCTGTCTTAGTACATATAGCATATGTATGTATATATTTATGTATGTATGTATGTGTATATATGTTATCTGTAATTATATATATTTTCTATATACTAAATGAATAAAATGTATACATATATATTATACTCAACTGTCAGCTCTATGGGAACAAGAGTGGGGTATTTCATTTGCCTATCAAAATGATGCTTAGAAACTACTGTCAAACAAATGCGACAAAGAGTCCTATACCCAGGAAGAACCTCTAGTCTCTTCTTACTCTAAATTGTCATAAATATTTACTCTATGTGTTGTTAAGAACAAGCATGAGGGTCTGGGGCATGGCTCAGTTCAGCTGGTGAAGGGCTTGGCATGCAATCATGAGAATCTAGTTCAGATTTTCTTTACCTGCTTAGAAACAGGACATGGTAGCACCTACCTGAAATCCTTATCCTAGGGAAGCAGAGACAAGACGATCCTTGAAAACCCCAAACCAGCTAACCTAGCCGAGTAGATGCACTTCAGGTTCAGCAAGAGTCTGTATCTTGAGAACTGAGGGTGAGAGCAATAAAGACTCCCACTTTCAACCACTGACCTCCAAATGCACACTCACTCACATCTATGCAGTCATATATAAGCATGCATCACAGAGCTATCCACATACAAACATATATACACATACACACACACACACACACACACACACACACACACACACGGGGTAGGAGGAAGAGAGAGAAAAAATATGGGTTATCTAGATATCTTTTGACTAACCTCGGCATGTACCTCTCTACTAAAATATTGCTCATTCCATCAGAGCCCTTATATCTATTCATCCAGACATTAACTTTTGAATTAAATGTTCACATTTATTATAAATAGTATTCAATGTATGTGTACTTGCTTGTGTATGTGTGTGTCTGTGTGTGTGTGCATGCATGCGCGTGTGCGTGCCCATGAGCATAAGCTTGTGAGTGTGAGTTTTGATGCAGGAGGATGTGTGGCATGAATCACAGGATGGAAGTCAGAAGACAAGTTTTAGTGTCAGTCTTCCTTCAATCCACCTTCTATGAGATTGCATCTTGTTTTCCACTATATGTAAGACAGACTAGCTGGCATGTGATCTTCCCAGAATGCTGCTGTCTCAGGCTCTCCTATCACTGTAGGAGCACTAGAGTTATAGATGAACACTACTCTGTCCAGTTTCTATGTGAATTTGGGGTGTCTGTACTTGAGTCTTCTCATTTGTGTGACAAGTGCTTTCACCATCTGAGCAAACTCTCCAGCTCTAGATTCCTGTAGCTTAAGAAATGCTCTGAGCTCTCTACACTATCACACGGGTGTTCTCCAATACTTCGGCTACCTTCTTTGTTGTCTTAAGCACAAGCAGCTCAGATCCCTGCTCTGTCCCATGGCACTATTCACCGTACTCTCTGTGATACTGTGTTTTCTTGATAAACTCTGTTTTCTGCCTGTTGCTTTCTCTGCATGCAACTTATAAAAAGAGAATTACGTGAAGGTTTCCCAACTCCCCTCCCCAAACAAACACACACATCCTCCCAAAGCAAACATGGAGCCAAACATATCCACTGAGTCATTGAAAGAAAGAGCTAAAAATGTGGGGTTTTACATGAGTATTACTGCATTTCATGAAGCATGCCATGGTAAATATGTACATATATGCGTGTGCGTATATTTGCATGAAGGCATATACACGTACACATGCATGTGAAGACTGGAGAACAATGTCAAGTGTCTTCTTCAATTGGTCCCCACTTTACTTTTCAGACAAAGCCTTATCCTTCACTTACTGATCCATTGTCACTAGCTTATCCATGATTGGCAGTGAGCTCTGAAGATGTACCTGTCTCTGCCCATCAGTGCTAGACTTATGTATATGTAAAATCATGCCTGGCTTTATGGGAGTATGGGGGCTCTGGTCCTGATATTTGCAAAGAAAGCACTTTATTGACTAAGCCTTATGCCTAACCACTATTAATTAGATTTGATTTATGAACTAACATAATGTGGATATCAACTTTAATGATCACATGAGTTTATTTAATGCCACAGGTCTTTTTACATTACATGAGAACCATTACACAGTACTGAATACTAAAACTACTTCAGAGTTCTGCATTTAAAAGAAGATAAAGGTAAACTTGACTCAACAAAGAAATATTTGAGATACCATTAAAGAAATATTCCAATGACGATATCAACACATAAAAGTCAATCAAATTTGAGTCTTTAAGTGGACTCTACTCAGTCTACACATAAGATAATCACAAAAATATGCTAAGTGAAGTAAGCATTCTTATTTCACCATTTGGCCTTTTGGAACAGAAGTCCTGAAAAGTTTTCTGCAATGTAGAAAATATGTGTTATCCTGATGGCGTAGTTGCCGCTGAAAGTTAGCAACAACATTTGCTATTTGACTTCTGTCATCTCTTAGAATTCCTTGACATAACACCCATTCTACCCTTCCCGTGTTTGTGGTTGACAGAACCCATCACAGAGGGATGCTGCATTTCACGCCAGTTTAGATGAGGAATAAACATGATGTAGCAAGGTTTCTGATAAACACCGATTCCTCCTGCCTCTGAGTAAGCCACCAAGCTCACACAAGTTGGAAAGAGAGACAGTTGTCAGGCGGCAGAAACCCTGAACACTTCAGCTTTGTTAAAGATGACAGCAGAAGCAGCCAAGACATAAAAGGCATCAATCCCAACTATCTGCTCTCTGTGTCTAAATGTGGGCCAGTCCTGACAGCAGCAAGGACTTCACTGGAAAGCTCAAGGGTTACTGGAGTGTTAGACCTCAAAAGAGTGGCCTCTGACTGTACCCTAATTCTCCTAGTGATGCTATAAACATCCCTGATGCCCATTGAGGAAAGTGTTACCTGATTCAGCGGGAGTAGGCTCTACTGAAAGAAAACTATCTCTGTGATAAACTATTCTCTCAACTTCTTTTAACCTTCTCTATTTCATAAAACGGGGAGTCTCTATGAGACCGTTCCTAGTTACATTCAGTATTTGTTGCAGTACTTTAATAAAAGTAAGCTTCCTCTCAATGTCTACTCCCTCCCATGCATTCTCTATTCTCCCTCTTAACTACAATTTTTAAAAGAGCAAACCGCGGCAGTTATTTCTCCAGAATCCAAGTCAGTTTGGCTTCCACATTCCCTCTTCATTAAAACTGTACTGTGTAAGGTTGTACTGTGTTGATGATTGAAGTAGCTATACTAGCATTCAACTTCTCTGATATAGATGTAGTCAGTCTCCCTTTCCATAATATCTCCACCATCCTGGCTTCCTGACTATACTACCCTGCTATATTCTCCTTTGTCTTTCCTTCCTCCCTACTTCCCTTCTTTCTTTCCTTCCTACCTGCTTTCCTTTTTTTTTTTTTTTTTTTTTTTGACAGAGTTTACTATATTTCCCTGGCTGGCCTGAATTCACTATGTAGACCAAACTGGCCTCAAACTCACAGAGATCCACATGCCTTTGGCCTACCAAGTGCTGGGATTAAAGGTATATAACACTATGCCTGGATCCCCTTGATTTTGTTTTTGGGGTTGCTTGCTTGCTTGCTTGCTTGCTCATTTAAAACTGTTTTGGCTCCTACTTTTTAAGCATCATGTTTTTCCTTTTGTGTGGTCCAGCCTGGCTTCTCTTCTCTCACACCCCTCTCTTCACACAGCTCCACAAGTACTCAAATATACTTTATTATCATTAAATTCCATCTTTGTATAGACAGTACACAGATTATCTAGATCATAAATTCAATAGCCTGGGAGATATAAGATCCTTAGATCTAAAATGGATCTCTTACCTTTGTGTTATTCTGATTGTTGAGTATTGCCTAGTAAGACACAACTAAAACCACATTGTTCTTTTGCTCAAAAACACTCAACGTGCTAGTGTGAAACACTGAACAAAGTCCGGTTTTTCTGTCTGTTCTGGCCCAGCATCTGCCTCTTCCTTAATCCCTTATGACACTCTACACACCACTCCACAGCCACAGTGAGCTCCTTTCTGCTTCTGTCTTTTAGCTACAGTGGTACCTGAATTATCTGAATGAAATTCCCCTTTAAATGGGAACTGTAGTAGTAGTAGTAGTAGTAGTAGTAGTAGTGGTAGTGGTAGTGGTAGTGGTAGTGGTAGTGGTAGTAGTAGTAGTAGTAGTAGTAGTAGTAGTAGTAGTTGTAGTAGTAGTAGTAGTAGTAGTGATGGTGGCTGTGGTGATGGTGATGGTGGTAGTAGTAGTAATAGTAGTAGTAGTAGTAATTACATACAGATTAATTCAAAGATGTTACATGAATCCTTCTATCCATATCACATACTGTCCCTGTACCCTCACTGTACCCTGCACTGCCATTTAAAAACCAACAGTCATTTCTATTGAGGCTGAAATTGCATGTTGTGTTCACTTTAATTATGCCCTCAAAATTTATTTCTAAACTACTTATATGTCATATCATGGGACTAACTTTGCAGGGAAAAATCTGTTTACTAGAACAATTACTCTTTTGACAAAAGAATAGAAATCTTGCTTGTTTCAACAGGAACACAGACAACCAAAGTCACAGAATCCTCTGCCTACATATTCTATGTCTATCCAGCCCATATGAGAAAACTTCTCTCCCACAGTTCCCTCCTCCCTAAGGAAGTTACTTCAAGCCTCAATCCCTACCCCTGTTCTGTCACAGGACCATGATGGCAATAGCCCACCATGGGGGATGGAACACAGTGGTGGCTAAGTCATATGGTCGTGCCACCAAATTACAGTAAACACTAGGAGTCACGCAGCAGAAGAGACACAATTTTAAAGATGTCACTCCAACCAGAGCCTTGTAAAGCTGCTGGATTCCGGGATGCCGCAGTGAAATTGGTTGTCCTCTAAATAGTCTCGTCTAAAAATGTAATTGCTTTGCTCTGGGTCCTGAAAGGCAAGGGAGGAGAGCATGATTTCCATCTCCCACTGCTGCCACAGCCGCCAACCACAAGTACGGGGCTGGTAAAACAATAAAGTTGTCTTCTTTTATCTCAATGCCAGCTAGATTTTCTCTCCTTGGCTTCCAGACAAAATTCACTTATTGTAATTGTCTTTGGAGCTGGCAGGAACCGCTCTCTAAAGCGTTGCAAAGGTTCTCCTAGTGAAACCCCATGGAGCTGCCACTTACGTCAAGCTGGGCAGGTGACTTATCTTTTACCATTGCAATGCTGCTGTGCCCGTAGAAGCAGGCTTATACAAAAGGCATGGGCATGGTGGGGTAGAACTCAAGTGGAAACCTGTGTAGTGTGTATACTTCTGAAGGTTACCATCTGCATCTACCACACAACCTAGGTCTCAGCTTTAATAATCTACGAGAAGAGTTGTATACGATGTGTTCTTTAAGGAGGACTGCTGGTGTTCCCCAGTGGTTTCCATCTCAGTTCTTGCACTGACTTCTTTCATTGATGAGCTATGACCTGGAAGTGTGAGCTGAAACAAGCCTTTCTTTCCCTTAAGCCACTGTTTGTCATGGTGTTTGTCATAGCAACAGAAAGCACACTAGACTATCTTCTCGCTGAAAACATGAATATATTAAAGCTATCCAAACACATATGCGTATGAACATATATATGCTGTCTATATAAGGTTATGTGTTTATTTTTACATGAGCACATGAGTGTAAGAACACACATGTATGTACTGGATATGTATGCATATAAGTGTGTGTACATGTGAGTGGATGTGTATCTGAACTTAATAAACATTGGAATGATGTTAATGCTGTCTAAAACAAAAAGAAGAAATGAGTTAAGTGACATAAGCATATTTGTTTAATAAATCCTAAGAAAATTAAAAAATAAATAAATAAAGAGGACGGCCAGGTACTAACCCCTCTAAGTGCTATTGCAATCTGTAATTTAATTATTCTCATATATACTAGCTATGTACAGTTCTGCAAACAAATATTTACAGAGGACCTTTTCAACACCTACAGTGCATTTGTAACAGTTTTAGTCAGTGTTTTCAAATTTTTAATTCATCTATTATGTTTAAAATCATCCATGTTTTCTTTCTCCAGATTCTGATTTTTTCAAAGCCTTAAGAAAGAAATGGAAATTAGTAATATCCTCATATGCATTCAAAAAGTATATAGTTTTCAACATGAAGTGTTATGATGTTAATTAATTTGGGGAGGAGAACAATATAGGACATCCTTGAATTCATTTACACATGTTTGGACTTGGACCATTCACAGTGAGTGAATTAAACATTCCTCTGTCAAACTGTGGAGCTTCTGTACTGAACTGATTAAACAAAGCTACTGAAACGGATGCTTTAAGTACTTTTCTCTTGAGTTTTATGTAACACAATTTAGGAAGAGAAAGTTTACGATATAGCAGTTTACAAATTTATGTTTTGCACGTCTTACATAATTCTCATTTGATAGTTTCCAGCTCCTAAATTAGGGAATATGATTTTTAGGAGGTTGGATGACTTGTCCATGGTCTCATATATCTAAGAAGTGGAGGATCCTGGACTCATATGGGCTGGCATTGATAATTTCTAATATTTCCCCCAAAGTCCTACATTCACAAAAATTCGCCAGCTATTTCCCAGAACATTACATTGACAAATCAATCTAACACCCATTTTCGTGTGCCTCAAATTTGGATTTTTCTTGCTTGCAAACCAAAAACTGGTAGTGATAAGCAAATGTCACAGTAAACCAGTCTATGCAGTGAAAAACAGGGGCAGGAGGCATTACACAAGACAAAGAATCGTGGTCATCTGGATTTCTGAGCCCTGAGCCTCAAGTCCTCAGATGGAGATGAAAAAGGCAGGACATCTGCCAGATGCAAGACATGTAGTAGCAAATATGCAGGTTGGAGAACAGACCTTTGAGTGAGCTGACCAGATAGAGCATGCCCAACCTGGAACATCTCCTTTGAGAGATCTCCAAGTCCCAAGGAATGACATTCAAATTTTCTGTAGCAATGGGAATTCAGGAAGACTGGCTATGAAGGCAGCCTGGTCCAGATAGACGTGTGCTCACCATGAGGGATGCCACCTCAGGAAGGAGAGATTGATTTGTGTGATGATGAAAACAGGGAGAAGCATGATTTTTCAGTGACCATCAACACCAATGTCAGCATGAATGATAGAGAAGAGGTTAATAAAGGAACAATATGTGCCCCTATGTACATTTCCCGGGTTTTATAACCTCTTCTCAAAGAGAAAAGTGATTAATTTCTTTTATGAAAAGTGAGGAGACCATTTTTATTCTCTGAATTTTAAGTTGAATGCATTCCATGCTTTCCTTTTCCTGCCTAAAGAACCAATGTGTATTTAAGAGTATGTACAGAGCAGGTACTCCCCACACTTGCTTGACCTCAGTTATTTGCTATTGCTTAAAGGATCACTTAAATTTCTAACTGGCTTTCTTCTCTAGCAACACATTTTAGCAGGACCTCCCACACCAGAGCGTAGCAATATCTACTTCCTGACTTGTAAAGCATGGAGAACTCTTTCATGTTCTGTCTGCTCTCCATGACGATCAATGTTCCAGTGTCGAATTATGAGAGTAAGAAGGGATATTGGCCACCTTAATACAGTAACATGCTTCTCCCAGCTGAACAAAATAATATGTTTAAAAAAAAAAAAAGAGAGAGAAACCTCTAAGTGGAGATGGAGGTTTGAGGAAATATAACTCATCCACAGATAATATGATACAAAATCTGACAGTGAAACATAAGTCACGCTCTTTTATTTTTTCCTGCCAAAAGTGTAAACTTTATGGATATTTTTATTGAGAAAACAAAAATTGGAGTCAACCTCTGATTGCCATCTTGTGGAGAGATTTAGTACTACGAGACAGACCATTTGTCCCCTGGGTGTTCAATTTTAAAAATAAGTAAGTAAGTAAATAAATAAATAAATAAATAAAACAGGAGATTCCTCTTGCTTTCTTCAACACTTGGGGATCAGCTATGTTTCACCATTGCCCTTATCTCCTGTGGTTATAAAATGTTCAAATTATACCCAACACTTTCCTAGTTTAAAGAAGCCCCGTGTTCTATTCCACTTACATTATAATCTTATGATGCAGTTCTTACTAAGTTTCCAAAATTCTTAACATGCCTTTAATATGTGTTTTTATTTTGTCTTGTTTAGTCCATCACATTGGGTGCTTTTTTCTTTGTTTGGTTGGTTGGTTTTTGTTTTGCTTTTGCTTTTCAATAATTGTATTTCTTTCTAATTTTGTAATTTTAATTTCCCATGGCACCTTGGCAATGTTGAAAACAATAAAAATACAAAGATGCTCATTTTAACAGTTTATGCATGAGTACATGTCACACCATTGGGGGTGGGGAAGGGGACACTTTTGATAACGGAACAAATCTAAGCTATGGACAAAACAGAAGCCAGGTAACTGGTTCTGACACGCCACTCACATTGGGTTCTTTTTAAGATGGTTGTTCATCTGTGCCTTATTTTGCGAATACCCTAAGACTTCTCCTGGGGTAGAATTTTGGTCCAAGGGTGCTGTTGAAGTTGTCTTTCATAAGAAAGCCCATTCCATACAGGAATCACTAAGCTGTATATCTGTCCTTCATCCACAGTGTGTGTGTGTGTGTGTCTGTGTGTGTGTGTGTGTGGTGTGTGTGTGTGTGTGTGTG